>NW_009221008.1:0-8629 GCF_000690835.1 Fulmarus glacialis | reverse complement strand
TGGCTGCCTGCCAGGTTAAACTAGGACAGTCTAGAACCTATTTTACCATAACTTATTAAGGCCCCACAAAACTATTTACAAAAGGAGTAGCCAGTACCATTGCAGTTGCAAAAGATATTGCACAACCAGCAAGTTCCTCTCTTAAATGGAAGTGAGGAGATTGCTGACAATTCATTGCTCTGTCTTCTTTCTCAGTCAAATGGGTGAAAGGGGGTTTGAGGGTATCACGACACAGGCATTCAAAAGTGTAAAACATACAGAATATAATAACCAGAAGTTACTAACGTCCCTTCAAGACCCCATTCAAAATGGGTGAGAGGTCTTACTTCAGTTTCCAGTGAGCAAATTCCAAAGAGCATAGGTAACAGCATCAGACGATGTAAATGAAATCTGTTCTTTAAACAATTTAACCGACAAAGCCTAGTATCTTATGAGTTAGGTTGGACACCGAGTTCATGAGGATTACATGGCCTGTAATGAAAACTGGCATCACGCTGCAGCCCATCCTTCTCTGCAGATCAATAAGGTCTCTTTTCCATACCCATTCATTTACTTATTTTCATGAAACCTGGAAGAAGTTATTTTCAGATCTGTATCCTTTAGTCAAAATTCTTTGAAACTGACCAGCAGACTCAGAGGAGGCCTGAATGCACAGAGAGCATTCCTACCACCAAGTCATGTTCAGCGTAACAGTTAGACATTTTTATCTACTACTTCTGTCCTCTCCTGAAAGTACACTCAGTCCTCACTTTTGATTCACCACATCTGAAAGTGGGATACAGAATATAGTGTATATCTCCAAATTATCATACTGGAAGCTACCCTTTGAGCAATACAGATTACAGAAGTGAAAGCCCGCATTATATATAAAATTCACAGGACTAGGTACAGTGGAATGAAAATAAATATATATTATAATGCATATATTTATAACACCATATAGTAATTCATAAAAATAATTTCTATATTTACAAGATAAACCATGCAAGTCCAATGGACTTATTAGAACCACTAAAATGTTTGTCAGCATCCTATTATGTTTGTAATTGTCCTACAATGTTACTAAAAGACAAGACACAATGGGCATAAACTGAAACAAAAGAGGATCTCAATGAATAAAAGTACAACCTTTTTTACCATGAGAATAGTCAGGATTTCTCAGAGAGGCTGTACTGTACACCATGTCTATCGTTGCTGGTTCTCAAGGCCCAAATGGATAAAGCCCTGAGCAACTTGATCTGATCTCATAGCTGACTGCTTTAAGCAGGAGGCTGGACTAGATGATCTCCGAGGTCCCTTCCAACCTGAATTATCATAGATCCTACTGAGGAAAAACACCCCAATTCATAACATACTTCCCTTTAATTTCTAAGGCAAAACATTTCAAACTTAAAATATACTTAGCTAAAACGTGAATTCTGGCACGCTTTATCACTAACAGAGCATGCTTTATTATCAGAGTGCTGAATCTTTAGTGCTCCTTTTGCTGCGGTATACAACAATAAAGTTCATATAAACTATTTGGTAGACCTCTAGAAAAACTAGAGGAGCCAAATGCATAACGAAGTATTTTCTGCAGCTGATCTCTAAAGTCTAGACAATAACTTGCAATCAGGTGGAAGATACAATCTATGTATATTTATTGGTTTAAAACACTTTGCATAAAAATCACATGAAATACCAATCTGTAGAGTTTGTTACCACTATGCAGCATATCTGACAGAAAAACCTCACAGAAAAACAGCTATCATACACCCAGCCATGACAAAGTCTCCCTTTTCAGCAGCTACATTCTAAAGCATCTAATGCTTAAAATAAAGTTTTCTCTTTTGTTAGCTGGATCGTTTAAGAGATCCACCTAGATGGAAAGCAGCCAAAGACACACCAGAATCGGTTCAAATGGTTGCAGCCTTCAGCAATGAAATTGAAATAAGTGACTGGGAGGCAGGAAACTATTAAAACATATCCATTAGCAACCAGAAAAATAACATAGTTCCACTAATTCATATGCACCAAAGGTTGTATCATAATGAATCTGTCCTTTTACATTTATTAGGATTAGGGAATACAATTTTTGAAATTTATCCCTTTAAAAAGAAATGTGGTGGTCTAATACAGTTTTCCAATGCAGACACACATTCTTTGTGAAATTATAAATCAAGTGTGTTACCTGGAGATACTTCCTCTTTCTGTCTTACTGTATGATCCTTCGTGAATTTAACCCTCTGGTGAGCTCTGATGCAGGTCTTGCACAACCATTCTACACATTCCACACAAAAACCATTAGCTTCTGCATTGTCTTCACAACTTGTGCAGACCTGATATGAGAAAGAAAAGGTAGCTGTTAAAATAAATATGGAATATACATATAAGCTATTGTTCATATACCATCAGTGCACTTTTACAGTTTTCCAAAAACTGTGAAATGAGAACGGAAAACTGTCTGAGGTACAGGAACACTATAAATAACTGCATAAAAGTAATTGAATGTGACTTTTCAAAGAAAGTGGTCGCTTTATCAGTGTTACTCTAAAACCTTTACCTGACACAATAAAAATCAAACCATTACTTTCTGCCTGACACTGCACACTTAGAAGCCATATAATGTTTACTATATACAATATGCTCTTGTGAAATATTTACTAAAGACAGAACAGAATCAGCACTGCTCTGATCTTAGAAGCCTCCCTCAGTTCACACAGAAGCTTTAGTTCTAGTTTCTGTTCACCTGCTTAGAGTTTCAGGAAGTACACACAGTACTGAACAGCAGGGTTCTTCTCAAGAATCTCTGCATCACCACTGAAAGACAGCATTCCAGTTAAGCTTATCAGTAAAGCTACCCTAGAACAGATTTGCAAGCAATGCATAATAATTTTCAAACTGTGGCCTGTTAATTCCTGGGGCTCTTTGGACTATACCCAAGAGATCTAGAAAAAAAATTTAATTAAGGAAAACAAACCTAACGGCAGACCAAAACCTCTCTGCACAGAGTCAATATATACACAAGAAAAAAATCCTACAGACTCACAATTTGAACAACAGGTTGGAAACTACGAATGATGGACACCACTACTTCACATGTTCACAACATTATTTCATTTTTAACTCCTCCTTTACAATACCTCTGTAGTCATACCTTCAAGGGGTTTTTCGTGGTAAAAACAATGAACACGCTTATGCAGATACTTGTTTAGATAACTACCATCCATTTCTATCACCATTTAGCACTGCTGCAAACAAAAGCCTCAAGACATCTGAAGACTGCTATATCCTACAGATCCCACTGATACAATTCTGCTAGCAGAAGCAACAAGGAGAAAATTTTAGATTTTAATTTAGTTTTCAGTTTGATTTAAAAAAATCCAACTTCTGCACCCTCATAAGATAAATATAGATTAAGTTAAAGAGGAAGCAAATATTTATACCCTATGCAGATAGATAATATATATGTAGAACTATGTCCCAGTTTCCCCTTCAAGAAAAAGAGGAAAATTAGCACGAAACTTGCCTTAGGCCACAAAGCAAGTTACTGACAGAACTGGAATTTGAATATAGGAGTTCCAGATTCCCAATGCTCTGCTTATTCTTCTGGATCATGTTGCCTCTGAAAGCAAGTATCTTCTGAGAAATGAAGTTACAACGCAAGGGTTGTTGACCCCTCTTGTTGTCACTTGAGTTTGAAGCAGTTCCTTTTCATTAAAGGTGACCTGCAAAGGAGAAAAAATTGGGCTTGTGCCCCTTTTTCTGTTTCTTTACAAAGAGGAGGCCTGAAAGTTTTATTTTTAAAAATCTTCTTAAAATTTTTTTATCTTCTGCTTGGTTTTTCTTTTTATTCCCCTTCTTCTCTTAACAATAAAAATTCTAGTCCTATCCAGACTAGTTGACTAGGGAGAAATATCAAAGTCAGGACATCATAAAAAAAGTCAAGAAAATGGAAGTAAAGCAATTAAAGGAAGTGAATTGTAATCGGGAAATTGAAAATTTTTACTTGCTCTTAATCCTCAATTTCAGTGACAGTTTGCAAAAAAAGAAGTATTCTTACGGACTCAGCACAGCTTCTTGAAAAAAAATTTAGAACAAGCAAGTATCACTGAGGCATTACTTCAACATTACATTTTCTCTGGCAGGAACTCCCATGAAAGAAATTCCCTCCCTTCTCCTTTGCCTCCTCAGGTGTGCCAATGCAACTGTCTGCAAGACTGTGGTGTAAAACCGGCTTGATTACATCACTGTAGTCCAAGGACCAGTTACGTCAGCACTTGAGAAAGAAGTTTTCAAATCAGTCTTGTTGCCAGAGAGGTATCATCATGCTATGCTCCTAGATACCCAGAGGTGATTTTGCAAATTATAGTAGAGAATAAGAGATTGGATACTTGTTTTTCTAGTGTAAAAAACCCAACAGTGAAAACAAAATAAGCAAAGGAAAAAACAACAACAACAACAAAGTGTTTCAGGCATTCTTTAAGCCAAAGAAGCAAAACAAAGACAAAAAAATAGAAGGCGACAGGAACTCAATTTAAAAAAAAAAAAAAAGAACAACAACAAAAAGCCCACCACAGCCTTTCCAGGTCACCTTTAGCAAACCTAGGCAGATAAACTTGCATACGTGCCAGGGCATTTAAGTAAGTTCAAAGGATTTCAGAAGTTATTCATTCCTCCTAGATTCCAAGACCTTTATCTATTTTTTTTTCAATATCCTTTAGGTTTTCTCAACTGGTTTGACCTGCTATAGTTGGAATGAGATGAAGATTGTGATTCAATAACCGATAAACAGGTGCTGCCAAATGAACTGAAACTCCTCCTTTGCAGTCCGAAAATATATATTCCAACTTCATACTCTTCACAGCCACCAAGTGGAAGAGAGACAGATATCTAAAATTTTTCACAGACGTCATAACTCATGCTTTCTATGCCTTCTAGGTAGAAACCAGATTTGCTTCTATCCACTTAATTGAAATATGCATTTTCAGATATAGCTTGGATTTTGCTAGAACTCCTAGTTATTAGAATAGGTCGTATAGTTAAAGTACATGGAAGTACAACTACTGTAAATGTTTGCTATACTCTTACAAAACCTAAAACTTATTTTACTCTTATTTTTGTGACTCATACAAGAAATGCTTCAGTGATTTCAAAGAAAACTCTCCCTAGTTAACCTGTAAGTCTTTATTCTGGTTAGACAGATATTTATTTTTAATTAAGTTTTCCTTGTAATTGTATTTAATTCAGTTACTAGTTTTAGTATTTATAACCCCAGGAAGTGTTCATTCAGCCTTCATTCAAATTTAATGAAAGCTGAAATTACTCAGCATGTTGCAGGTAAGTACTATTTTTTCTGTTGTAAAAGCTTGTTCATTTACTTAAAAACAGATTTACATGCAAGAGTTGAGGTAACAGAGCTGTCTTCTCAGCTACTGTAGTAACTAACCACTCTTCCAATTAAATATACTTTGAGTACTAAAGAGATCAAATAAGCAAGCAAAGGTTTCCGAGTTTTGAAGGAAGAGAGCAAAGTAGTCCAGAGGAATATTCGGTGAACTAATGTTCCAAACTTCACCAGTGTAAATTAAATGCAATGGTTTCCCCTATTGGATCCAAAAAACATCAATCTCTTGGCACAGACAAAATCACCAAAGACAGCACCTGTCTTTTGGGACGTTCTTGCCTACATGTAACTCTAAATATGAACCACATGCTGACACCACAAAATGCATAAACCCTAATCAACGTATCCTCCTTTCCCCAACATCCCATCAACAGCTGCCTCTCTTTGAAGCACAACAAAACCATATGGTGACTCTTCTTGAGTCTATTACCCACTGCCCTAAACCAGTGGCTTTCAAAGACATTTTGGCCATGGCTACAGGTTTGATAAACTATTTAGCATACTAGTTCTTCTTTGAAAGAATACATAGTGGCTACTCTGGCACCATACAAAACTAGAGAATCTTTTTGTTCTAAATTGTCCTCATTAATCACTCTATTATGCCAGTCAGACTTGCTGTCTTAGTATCCAGATCTAGCATCAGATCTAAACTCGTACCTTGTTTTGCTACTACATTCCCAATGTCTCACAAAAAGTCCAACTGTTCTTTTTTCCTACTACAACATTTAAAACTCTCAGGTCAGTAACTGGTAAAGACACAGAAAGTGTTCTTACTATTAAAAATATTTTTACACACATTCTCTTTTGGACACTATGAGAATTAGGATCTAGACTAAAATGCACTACAGGCTCAATATGCTGCAGCAACATCAATGCTATCACTATGATCTTTTCTTCTCTATCAATCTCACACTTATCACTTTTATTTTCATGTCTTTGCACATGCATTAAACAATTTTCTTCTGTTAAGTTCCTAAATTTCCCTCACTCGTCAACCCTTTAGTCTTACTCAAATTTAGCATTTGCTTCAGTAACATCTCTTGGGCTTGAAGCTCCTTTCCGCTCATTCTTATGAATTAAAAACTAATCTTTATTTTCAAACTTCTCTTCAGCATCCAATAACTTTGCCAAGTCTTTCCATAAGTCATACTGTGAAAAAAATTACAAAGGATCTGCTCTTTCAAAGTATTTATGCCCTAGTTGCCCACAACTTACAACGATTACTTTCAGGAAGATCACAACTGCATTTCCCATTAGTCTCTTTTCTTCTGGAAAGCTTCCTATGCTAATAGCCAGCACAAAATCCTTAATGTTCTCTTTAATGCTAGCCAGAAAAGCCCTTGTGGAACATATACTAGGGAGTTTTACACTTTCTTTATGCTTACTTCTTTTGCTCCTTTTCAGTAGTAACTGCTAGAAAGCACAGCTACGTACGTAGGGTACTGAACTGCCAAAATCAGGCTCAGATAAAGTAAACATGATTTTAGATAGATGGCTGGCACTTTAATGAGTTCCAGTTATTTTTCTCACCCCACAATGCCAGGCTCCATGATATGCCATTCACTCCTACAGTTTTAATTCAATATGCTAAAAACATTTTAGCATTATTACCGTTTTAAACCCGAAACAACCAAACACTGAATTTGAAAGGCTTTTTTTGAAGTCTCTCTTGAATTGAAATAAACCAGTCCTTCCCGATAACACAACTATACAGGCTAGACATAGATATGGACCAGTGGTTCTAAGCCACAACATCACTTGCACAGAACCCATGGTTTGCCTCTAATTCTAATTTCTTAAACATCCTGCTAAAGCTGCCATACTATCAAAGCCAAACTAACCACCTCAGTAGAAAATTTCTATAAAATAGCCAAAGTTTTTGACAGAATTTGGATGATCTCTGATCCAATATTTCCTGCAAGTCTCAGTATCTTTTCCACTTTAATTCCTTTGATCGTTGCCTATCTTGCCACTGGCAATTTTTCTCTCTTTTCTCTTTGCTCCTTCAAAGGCAAAACAAGACAGGCCTATTAGAAGCATGTATCATCCTTAAACCTCATAATATTCCCCAACAGGACATCGATCTGTTTAGCTATTACTGAGTTAACTTTGCTGTTCCACAACAGACAGCTTTATAGAATGGTGTAGCTTTTTTTTATGGTTCCAATGTCAAAGTATAAAGGAATGTCCAAAAAGCTTAATTATCATACCAAAATAAATCTATTCAAACAAAACAGAACTGCACATCATTCATTCCCAAGAGGTAAGGTACGCGCTCACTTAGCAGGCATCTAACATCTAGCTCCGTTTTAAAAAAAAAAGTCAGCAGAAAAGCACATGAATGTACTACTCTGCTGGTTCAGCAAAGTCTGCTGGTTTGTCTTCAACTGCTGCAGAAAGTATGCTGAGTTCAGCCAGGGAACTTAGCTGAAGAACAGACATGCTTTCTGAACTGCAAGCCTGCTGGTTTTTATTAGGAAGAGAGAGAAACAAATATGGAATGGAAGAGTAAGACAGATATCTGAGAAGGGAACTTAAGGGAATACAAATGCTTTGAAGAACCTCCCTGAAATCTTGATGATTCCAAACCAGCTGCTGAAATATGTGGAATTTCCCTGTATCTCTCTCCAGCAGATCAAGATCAGAAGGTAAACAAAAGAGACATCTCTCTCAATTCCAATGAAATGCCTGACTTATCCTGACATCACCAAGTTTGGTGGATACTCCAACTTCTGATACCCTATGACCCACCGAAGTATACCCAATTTTACATCATTATGACCAACCTCAAGAATATAAAGAACCCTTCTTGAATTTTCAATTCTTTATCTAAGTCTCAAAGGCCACAATTCCTTACTTAACTTTCACAGAAAGCAGAAAAAATTTGGGGTGGGGGGAGAAGTGGAGGGAGACAGAAAAAAAAAGACTTTGTCACTAAACCAAGGAAAAATAATTCTACTTCTATCACCACTCCCCAAAGCAGTATCTTAGAGGACTTGTTATATAACTAAGCAGAGGTTATGGCACAGATCCAAAAAAAATTCAGGACTGCTTCTGCATAACAAAGTTATTTGTTATCTTGCTTCTCTTCCTAATTTTAAAGTCACTAAAAAAATTATGATCAAATTTTCAATGCAACAGGGACTATTCATTTTCTCAGTCTTACTGGTAGAGTATTGAGTGACTTTGTGTAAATCTCACAACCATCTCCAAAACGCAGATGTTTCCCTGCAACACCCGGGG
>NW_009221007.1:0-8382 GCF_000690835.1 Fulmarus glacialis | reverse complement strand
GATTCTATGATTCTATGATTCTATCAGTTGTAGGAAATGAAATAAATTAAAAACTGTACTGGGAAATCTATGTGTTTTGCAAACAGTAAAAAGGTTTATTAATGGGTGTATTTAAATTTAAAGAACATAACACTCATACAGAAGCTAATAGGATTTCCAGATTTAAATTTGAAATTAGTTTTTTTGTGAAAAACATTTTAAAGGGCCTCAACCAAAACAGGATTTTCCTGTAAAATGGAGTTAATGCCAGCAACTCCTTCAATGGTTTAACAAACAGTGACAAGTCTCTCAGCACATACGGTGTTTTAATTAGACAGCATAGTAGCAGGCAAATTGATCTCCTCTTGCTTTTTCTCTCAAGTGTCAGTTAGTTTAAGGTGAAGTCCCAGAATGATTTCAGCTGGGGGGAGTGGAATTACAGCAGTAGCTCAGCTCTGGCAATGAACTGAGTTTGTGTGTCATTACTGAAGCTAATAAGTTTCCTTTCTCAAGCATGTACTCATGCAGCTGAATGGGTGAATGTCAGTAACCACACGCTGAGATCCTCTTTAGTAGAAAAGAATATTAAATATGTGTATGGTCTGTTATTTTCTAGGTCAAATTAACAGTCATCGAGCTGTATGTGGATTTGATTCTGAAGGTGCTGAATTGCTCCTCTGCTATCATGAGAGGCAGGGGATAAACCAGCCCTCAGCCCCCCTTTTGTATGTCCTCGATACGTAATAGGATTGAGCTTGTTATTTAAAAACCTGAAACTGCATCTGCCTCATATATAGTGCTTTGTATATGGTAGTGCTACTGAAGCTAAAACAACAGTTGGTATGGAGCAATTTAAATAAGCCTGACAGCTACAGTGGTGCCACAGAGACTGAGCAGACAGTGGCTTACCACAAGCTGCTGCAGTCCAGTCTGGGTATTTATCTGTGTTGGGGGAAAAGACAAAACAAGCAGTCACTCTGCTCTCCTTCACTCTCATTCTTTTGTAGGATAAAGCAAAAACCACTAACACAATCCATACCAAAGAGGAATACTATGCTTTTGTGGCTTTAGGTCCGCTTTCCAAGACTAGCCCTTATTTTTATCTTTATCCATTTAAAGCGCAAAGGGCCTTGTCACAAATGTGTTGAATGGTATATATGGCTTCAGTAATGCTACCATATACCTTTTTCACAATACTCCAGTGGATAGAGAACCCTGCAAGTGGAAGTATGTGTTCATTTCCCTCCTCTCTGTAAAGATTCAAACCTCTCACTTCCCAAAAGTATTCCCTAGTCAGCAGCCTATAAAATAAAACACTTTTGTAAGGCTCCTGAGGTTGCACTATTGATTGGTGAGTGTGTGGAAAGCCATTTTAAGTTGTAATGCTCACTTGCAACTGCCATAAAATCCAGGTAGGTGACAGGTATCGGTGCACACCTGCATTTCCTGCACAGCATGTTGTCAAAATACAGTGAAGGTGCACTTGATGTCAGGAAGTTAGAAAATACTCCTGGGACCACAATTTTTAAGTTACCTTAAAAAAATATAAACATTTTAAGATAACAACGAAACAGCCTGATATTTGGGTGGGGGAGAGAAACTAGATTCTAGTATTATTCCCTATTATTTATATTTTTACTCTGTGATTTAGACCCTACTGGTCTGTGACACTCTGTCTCGGTTTCAAATCTAAGAGTTCTATATATGGCTCCTAGTAACTGAAAACATCTGGAAATGTCTAACTGAAGGAAAAGAAAGCATATTTTACATTTGTTGCTACCTAACAAAAATAACTGGAAGAAGTAATATCATACTATATGATAATGCTACTGTGAACTCAACTTTCAGCATGGCTACTTGGTTTCTTGTGGTGAAATAAATACTTAACAAAATAATAAAAATCATGAACTTTTTTATTATGTAGTAACTTTTGCTAGATCGTAGTGAGATTTTTTGGTAACAGATGACTGAAAAATACCATATTCTGAATGTTTTGAAGGTTGTCTCTTTGTTGAAATTTCATTTTAGAGAAGAATACCAGCATATCAAAAGCACTTTGAAGTCTCATCACATTCTAGTAAAGGCCTCTATTTATTAACAAATTTTATGTGCTTGCATGTATTAAGTTTTTAAAAGCTGCAGAAAGCTTAACAGGGAAATGAAACGTTTCTGTTATCTAAATAAAATATTTCAACATAATTCTACAAAATTTTATTTCTGAGAGGATTCTTTTTTTTTTTTTTTTTGTATGTGGGCTGAGTAAATGGATTTTTATACTGAGTCTTACTTGGCTCTTAGCACATTTTGCAAAGCATACTTATTGCTGACTTCACCAAGCAGCCAGGGCTAAGGTCAGAAGAGATAATCAGCTTGATAATCAGCAAATTTAAAAGCAGGTCACCAAAAATAGATAGTGTTTCATGTAATGCAAAAAGCAGCAAAATTCCTCAACTGTTTTTGTTAGAAAGGTGAGATTACTTCACCTAATATTCCTCCTCTTGTTCAGCCAGAAATAATACATACAACATTATAAAGAAGGCCTAGATACTGAAATATATATAGGAAGAGAATTGCCTCTACACAGTTTCAGAAAGTAGAAAGCACTGTTTTGCATCTTAACCTGCAGAAATTACTCTTTAGTTAGAGGTAAAAATGTTTTTTGTTTTAGTTCTGAAGGTTCCTGGTTTACACCTTAAAGTCCATTTGTCCAGCTGTCCTTACACAGAGTAGGGGTTGCCTGGGTTTCTAAAAACAGTGGACTTCAGCCTGAAAACAGCTTTTTCTTTCTGCAGGAGACACATAGTGCCTTAGTCAGTGTGTACATTGCTCCCAGTCCACAAGGCTGTGAGCGTGCTGTGGGTCCTCCCCGGCTGCACTCAGCCTTGTGCATTGGGTCTCGCTCCCCAGTCATCTGCATCAGCTGCCCACTGGAGCGTGTTACCGCTCCTGTTTCACCCCACTGCCTCTGCGTCCTCTCTCTCTTCCTTGTCAAGGACCTTGACAAGGATGGTCCTTGTCCAATACCACCTCCAGTTTGGAGCTGGTGTTTTCTTCAGGCACATAGTGAGGAACACACAGCTCTTCTGTGCAGTTGCACAAGTATACTGTTTGTGATGCTTCATTTTCTAGCTCACAAAACGTTGAGCTGCAGATTTAGTTACAGAATGTACTACAGTGATGTTCAAGTCACTCTCAAATATTATTTTTATGTTCCTAACTGTGCTATGAAAGCAGATAAACGTTACAGAATTCCAATAGCAATACTTCAGAAGGTGGGCTGCTCAGCCGCAGTGGGTCCATCATCAATAAATAATGTGCTTTTTTGGGTGAATTAGAATATGTGTACTTATAACTTTGTCTGGAAATAGTAGTGAAAGAATATTTCCCAAAGCATCTTCATGATTGTGTTTAACTTCTGGTTGGAACTGAAGGTAGGACAAGCAAAATACATTCAAAACGTATGTTGTAAGGTCCTTCTGAAGATATTCATAGGGCATTTGAATTCAAGGTGTGTTTAGCTCAGACCTTTTAAAATCCTAACAGGAGATGTATTCTCAAGAGAGAATGTTTGAGAGCAGATGTGCTTTTGTCTAGGTGGAGATTTTTTTTAACCTGAAATGGTCATCCATCCTTAAAATATCCCAAAGAAATTTACATAATTCTCTAAATTCTATTCTTGCCTATTCATCCATATAAAGACACTGGCTATATGCTCATGTTAAGATTTTATTTCAGTCTCATAAAAAATAATCCTATTTTTCCAAATGGGATAAAAAGCATCAACAGATAAACTCTGATTTCAGAAACTAATTTTTTCTGATTTGCTTTCTCTTCCAAACCTGTTTTACATTTCTTTTGTTAATGAGTTTTACAGATATTTTTTTATGGTTGCTATTGTTAAGGGTTTGTTTGGTTTTTTTGTTATTTAAGAGACAATTTTAATTGAAGACAAAACGCTACTTGTCACAAAACCCTTTACTTATTTATTAGGTGCCCTGCTCCTGGCTGCTAGAAGTCAACAAGCTTTCATTATTTTTAAATCTCTTTCATTTTTTCATCATTAGAAAGAAGAGTGTATGTCAGCAACTCTGCCTAATTAAGAGCATTTTGTGGTTATTTGCATTATTTATACACACACACACACATTCTACAGGCTATTTTTGAAGTTCATTGTTTTCCTCTGCCAGTGGCCTTGGTATCAATATTGAGTTCTCTGACTACCTTAAAGCTGCCATAGCTGTAAACCAGAAAGGCAGGCATTTGCAAAGATAGTAGGAAGAATCCTTTATGAACCCAGAGTATAACAAATATGTACAGAATAGTTGTTACTAGTACTGGTTTTTTTTCTGGTCGTTCCTGTGCTGCCTCATCAGGAATCCAGTTGTCCCCTACTAGGCACTTAGAAGCACAAAACCAAAGGGACTGTGGATTAGCCTGTGTGCTTAAATTTATGACCAACTCCATAAAAATATGTACATACTTAACCGCTATAAATGGTCATAAATTCCAATTGACTTAAATAAGAAATTAAGAATTTAAAGAAAGGTTACAAACTTTTGTAGATCTGTCTCCAAGGAAGGGAACATAAGGGAGTGCAGAATGTGCTATCAAAGATACTCAGCTGTTATCTAATAAGAAGCGTTTATCTTCCAAAGTTTACAAAAGTGCACTCACTCCTTGCTTCTCCCACCTGACACAGTTTCAGGTTTGTTAAAGAATAATTTCTGCTGTGATTACTTGACAACAAAAACCTTTCCTTAGACTGGCATATCTCCGCCTACTGTTAAATGGAGTCCATCTGTGTTTGTCAACAGTATGCACAGCTCAAACTCAACAGTCTTATTGTCCACTGAAATATTTTCTCCTTCAGATGAGCAAACATATGTCTATGCCACACAACACAAAGAAGAGAGATTTCTTTATATTCCTGAGATTATGTAAATAACCTGCATTTTTATGTTCAACAGCTTGATCAAGGACATAGATGGCTGTTTTCTGTGTAGTTCCCTCAGTACAGCTGATGACATAGAACATATCACAGAAGCCTGCATAGAACAGTTTATGTCCATTATGTGTTTGGCTACTTTTAATTTCTAGGAAAACTCTAGATTGTGTTTAATAATGTTGGCTGGGGTGTTTCATTCCAACAACCCATAGTCAGTACCTATGCAAATATAACACGATAGACTTACAAAACAAATCACCAGAACTTCTTAAAAGAAAAAGGTCTTAATGTAATGCACTTTTCATTTCATCTACAAATAGTTCCTTTTAAAATTATCTGTTCAGAGACTGTAAACAGTAGAGGACTCGCTGTTCATCGTCTCCAGTGAGATGATCTGTCTGAAGAGTGCTGATTAACATTCTTTTAAAGAGCTCAGCTTGGTTCAATGAGAATCGTGATTGCTTTTTGATACGGCAGCCGCTGTGAGTATTTACACTTCTTCCCACTTCAGCTCTATGTTGCTGGAGGCTTTGCAGTCGCATCCAGGCATGACTTAAATGATCTGAAGCCATTTGTCACATATCCTGGAAAAATTAGGAGCCTTAATGTAGAGGGATTTGAGTGAATAATTTTCAGTGACTAATTTATTCAGGAAATGTAACCTCTTTTTTGCTTAACTTTTCTGTGAACAATGATTTTAGGAACATATTTTCTTTTTGTCACTGCTCAAATAGTTATTTTTGTAGAAAGATCCTATCCTATTCTTTTCCTCTGTATTGCATAAAGACGGTATTCATTGGTTGAGATAAGTTACTTTTGCTTTATGCTTTAGTATTTCAATTCCCAGGAGATTTAGTATGTCTATGAGTAAACTAATCATTGAATGCAGAAACAGATGGTAAAAAGAGCTGTCTTTCATAAAGCCATGTTTAAATCTCATGTGGGCCTACCAGACATCCAGTATACCTACCAATTTACATGGCCAAGTAACTTTCCTCATTCAATAGTTCTAGAAGTGATGGTTTTGAGTGAGAGTAACTGTGACCACTATAAGAGATGGAGCCCAAAGTCATGGGCTAAATGAACTCAGTGGACATTTTGTGGACATTTCTGGACATTTTATGGACATATTACAAGGGTAGTCCATAGACTAAGGGAATGATATCTACATATTATATCAAAGGATGGGAAGGAGGGGGGTGGTTAATGAGGATGTATTGGATAGTGTGGGACCTAAGCATGAGGTAAATGGTATGGTATAAGGGGTGGAGAATGTGCTGGTTTTGGCTGGGATAGAGTTAATTTTTTTCATAGTAGCTAGTATGGGGCTATGTTTGGGATTTGTGCTGAAAACAGTGTTGATAACACAGGGATTTTTTGTTATTGTTGGGCAGTCCTTACACAGAGTCAAGGCCTTTTCTGCCTCTCACCCCACCCCACCAGCAAGTAGGCTGGGGGTGCACAAGAAGCTGGGAGGGGACACAGCCGGGACAGCTAACCCCAACTGACCAAAGGGATATTCCAGAGCATATGACGTCATGCTCAGCATATAAAGCTGGGGGAAGAAGAAGAAAGGGGAAACGTTCAGAGTTATGGCATTTGTCTTCCCAAGTAACCATTACATGTGATGGAGCCCTGCTTTCCTGGAGATGGCTGAACACCTGCCTGCCAATGAGAAGTAGGGAATGAATTCCTTGTTTTGCTTTGCTTGCATGCGCGGCTTTTGCTTTACCTATTAAACTGCCTTTACCTCAACCCACGAGTTTTCTCACTTTTACTGTTCTGATTCTCTCCCCCATCCCACCCGGGAGGAGTGAGTGAGCGGCTGCATGGTGCCGGCTGGGGTTAAACCATGACAATAACAAAGAACTGAAACAGGAAGAAGGAAGGACTAAACTACACAAACTCCAGTTTTAGGAATCTAATTTCTGGTTGAAACACTGTGCAGCAGTATGAATCTCAGGCTTCCCATGCAAGATTTCTGTAAATTAGTCATTTATGTATTAGGTCCATACACAGAAAGGTGCTTAAAGAAGGCAGAAATCAACCCTTGTATTGGGAAGGTGGTGGTATTTTGTAGTGGGAACATTGCTCTGGGAAATGGTTACTTCCACCAGCCTTGCCCAGCAAAAGCAGAGGGAAGATAAAGGTAAGATGCTTCCTTTTACCCAAAAGTCAGTGTCTGGAACACTGATTCAGGATATTAGAGATGATGAAAATCCCTTTTCCGCTCATGGTGATCCAAACATATAAATAATTGGTAGAGTGGTGGTAGTTGTAGATGAGCTTCTTAGTCACAGTCTTTATGAATTTTTGGTCTTCCTCCTGTCCAACAGCTTAACTCCTTCCCTCCTGTATCAATTGTCAGAGCACCAGTTTTAAAATGGTTTCAGGAACACCTTTCATTTATGAATGCATTCGCAGGAATGTCACGTTAGTTTCCTGTGAATGTTCTTACTGATAAAAAAATCACTGACCTGACTACACATGAAAAAAAGCCTTCATGAAGACCATTCTTACACTACTGCCTAACTCCAGGTTTCCTCGGGGGAATATGATGTCAGAATGGAGAAAGGACATTGCTTTCATGCTACTAAAGTACCACAGCTGCAAACCGCTGCTACTGTATGTGACACAGCAGATACAAAAAGCAACACTTTGGAGGGTAAGCATGGTGGGATGTTGTTTGAATAATACAACAGTGCATTCTAAGATTGACATTCACAATTAATTCAGCACCAGTGGTTGTCTAGAGAAATGTCATCACGTTTTATTTACCTCATCCAACATCACTGCTCCTTCTGAGAAGTTCCTTATTTCACACTTCACAGTTTGTCCCATTCTTTGTACTGTTCAACATGAGCAGCGGGAATCTGACTCCCACTGAGACCCTTGTTTCACCTAGTGAGAAATTGCATGTATTACTGAAAAAACGGTATGATCTGGGCTATGTATTTTAAAGATTTTCTTTCACACTGGTGTTTCATATTCATATTCTTTTGACCTTTTAGGATTAGCATTGGCTTTGAAGGAAGAGAAGAGAGAATCTGGTTCATTTTCACCAAATTTTACAGGCACTGCTGTGTTTTTATACTCACATTCTCAAGTTTTACAACTCCTGTTTTTAAAAGTTTCCCTTTTCTGCCTCTATTTCAAAGTGGTAAACATGTTTTCTTTTTGTTCTTGTTGTGGTTTAACCTGGCAGGCAGCCAAATACCACACAGCCACTCACTCACTCCCCCCCTCCCCACAGTGGGACGGGGAGAGAATCGGAAGGGTAAGAGTGAGAAAAACTCATGAGTTGAGATAAAGACAGTTTAATAAAACAGAAAAGGGAGAATAATAATGATAATGATAAAATATACAAAATAAGTGATGCACAATGCAATTGCTCACCACTCGCGCTGACCGATAACCAGGTAGCGGTCCGTACTTCCGGGATCACGCCTACCATTCAT
>NW_009221006.1:0-13480 GCF_000690835.1 Fulmarus glacialis | reverse complement strand
GGGCGAGCCGTTCCCCCAGACGGCGAGGAAGAAATGGTCCCTCCTTCCCTGCCGCAGAGCCACAAACACTTGTGCAGCTCCCGCTGGCGAGGGAAGGGGAGAGGGAATGGTGCTGTTCTGCCCTGCAGGCAAATGAGGTTTCTGTCCTGTCCCTTCTCTCCTGAGAGGAGACTAGTGTCTTCCTCCCTTCCCCTGTGTTTCTTCTCCTACGTGTTTGGGGATAGGCACTGAAATCTCCACCTGCTCTAACTGCAAAGGCAAGATTTTTCCCTTCGTTCTGGTAAATGGGAAACATGCAAGAAAAACGCCGACATGTGTTCTCTCAGCAGTCCACCCACGCTCTGATCTGGGGAGAAAGGAATGGAACGCTTTCCTTCCACAGAGGGGTGTCATTTACTACACACAAACCGTACTTTGTAAAAGCAGCAAAGAGCCTTTGTCGCACTGCAAAGGCTGCATAACAGTGTAATGTATTTGTATATCCCCTGTAATCAAAGAGTAAAAGAGGCTGTGCTGCATGAGAAATAGGAATTGCCATACTGGATTAGAGCCATCTGCTTCACTATCCTGTGTAAACCTAGCCAGAAAAAGACATTGTGGAGGAAGGGAATGCGTATCTCCTCTTTTCCTTTACTTCCTTCAAAAATACTGCAGTGTGTTACTGCATATTACAAATATTACTTCAGCAGTTAGCCTGCACCTTGGAACTTCAATTTCTATATGCTTTTTATTTCAACACAATGAGAAATACTCCTGTTAGTCATAAAAAAAGACATTCTTTATTTCAGTCCAAGTCCATTGGAGGGTGGCAACAATTCCCGCTCCCCCAAGTTTTTTACACATCGTCAGTCTTTTTTAACAAAGGATGGCTCTGGTCAGCAAGGCCCCATCTCTGTCATTCGTAGAGGAGATGGGGAGAGTGGGTGTCCACATCTGATGCTTTCAATTTTGCATCTCTCCTACAGTCTTCATCTGAAAAGCAGCAGGTTGTTTCCACTATGTGGAACAGCTTCCCTCCTCCTTTACCCTGGAGCACAATTGCATGCGCTCTGCCACCCAACCGCTTTTGGCACTAGTGATATCTCTCTGATCAGCAACTGCCTGAGTGTGACGTACATTGAAAATAAGCCCAGTTGCTTTAATGCCTCTGCCAGCAAAGCTGTGCTACAGCAAATGAGCATGAGTCACTGAGTTTGAGTGAGTTGGGAGTGTCTTTGAGACACTCATTTTATAGCTTTCTTGGGTATTAGGGGATTTGCTCGCTTTTCAGGACAAACGCTGTGTTCATCCCCATACCATTTGCTACCAGCTCCTTTAATATATAACAAATTAGCCAGTGGCAGAGAGAGTTTACCTTGGGGGTGTTTGGGGTGAAGAGAGCAAAAGTAATCTCTTAAGTGCAGAAACGCCCTCAGCACTTTAAACCACAGCATTAGAACAGGAGTCTCAAGTGTGCATTAGTAATGCTTTTGCCCTTTGTTCTGTGGAGGGCTGATTTACTCCACAAATACTTATGAACCTCTTGAGACTGTGGCACCATGCTATTCTTAAAAAGTGTCAGCTAGTAAATTCCCACTGCATTACAACATGGGCTTCTGTCACAACGTGAAATAATCACAGACAAACGGTATCTCGTGACAGGATTTGTTCTGATAAATACAGATCTCTAGAACCATACACGCAAAGAAAGTTGCATAGTTCTGAGACTAGATAAGATGATCAACATTGTTTGAAAATGGTGGGAGGGTTGAGTGCCCCATACATTCTTGAATGAACAGACAAAATGAGGAAGTCATTCAAGGGTAGCCTTGTTTGTATATGCATGTTCTGGGGTGTTGTCTTTTCTTTGAATAGTTGACAAATTGAACACAGCTGAGCCAAATAAATTGAGGGCCACATATCCACAGACCTTTATTTTGCTATGCAGTATCAGTCACTGTATAGAGACTAGTCATCTCAGTATGTTGCCAGAGGGGATTTATCTGCTGAAGTTTGTTTTGAAGCATAGGGAATTTTGGACCAGAGTTTATGGTCTGTCTATTGTAAAGCTGAAATACAAAATTATATTTCTGAGTGTAAAAAGAGCTCAACTGCTTAGTTCAGCTTCATGTGACAATAAGAATACCTGTGCTGTAGGCCTGATTGATCTACTGACTTCAGCTCTTTGCGTACCCGCATTCTGCCTTTGGTTTCAGCAGAATAACAGTAACTTTGTCGCTCACTTAGCCTCCCTAAAAATCATACCATTGGAGGCTACTAAAGATGACAAATCTTCTGTTTTCCCTTGGCTTTTGCTTACTATTTACAGCATATTCATCTCTTGGGCTTATCCTAGCTGTCTGTTGGTGCCACACTGTAAGGGAGATTGTAACACTTTTTGCTCAGTCAGAACGTTTTGGCTGATAGACAGGAAGTTTGGCCTTTGTTAGACTTGACTGCTGACTCTTCATGGTGTCAAAGCCTCTCGTGGAGACTGGCCTGTTAGCATGGGTAACTGTGTGTGGATAATCACTCAGATATAGACTTGATGTCATCGTGCCGTCATGCCAAAACACTGAAGTGCTCAGTGAAGAGAGGAAACACAATAAACCAAATTGTAACTCTTCAAAGGACTGCAATTTCTGGTACTTTCAGAACTCACTTTCAGAAGCTTACACTCTCACTTTTTGCTTTTGGACTTATTTTGTAGTCTTGGACTCATTTTGTACTCTTTGCTTTTGCACTGTTCGATCAATTATTATTTTACATGCTATGAAAGTTACTTCAGATGTCACTTAGATAAGTTCTGCACCTCATATAACAGATGATCTAAAGACATCATCGCTTAAATGTTTCTGTGTCATAGTGGTCCTTACTTAATCAAGTGGTCCCACTGAATTTGATGGGAGTACACATAAAAGTTTATTTGTGTTTATCAAACTTTTAAGTGCCTATTTCACTGCAAATATTTACTCTTCATAATGTGTTGCATTTGAAGTTTACAATCTAGGCGCTTTAGGGACTGCAAAAGTTCTTCAGAGTCATGGCTGAAAATACCTAATAAAAAAACAACATAAAGAGAAGATTATAGTTGGAAGAAAACAATAAAAGGTCAGAATTCCACAGCTGATGGTAAAAAGGGCCATATGTCCTTTCACTTTTAATCCCACTCTGGAGATAGCTAAACATCTGTCTCGGACTCCTTTTCAAACATGTTTAGTACCACAGAAGGAAGGGATACATTTTAGCAATATCTGTCAGAATTTAACATGTTTTACATGGACAAGAGAGATATGGTAAAGAATAAATTTTTCTCATAATTTTTTTTTTTTAAAGCTAGTTGTACAAGATTGGAAATGTTGGCTTCACACTGTGGGTTGGTTTTGTTTTTAGTATATCTGAGACAGTAATTAGATTTGGAACAAATCTAATTTTGTGAACAAGTGGTTTTGCACCCGTATAATCATACCTTGACTAGAAGTGTCCTTTTTCATTTGTGGGTTCTCTATGCTGCTGTAATTAAATAAAGTGGATGTTGCATTCATTTAAATATTAGTAAGAGAGTAATAGAATATGTGAGGTTATCAATTATGTTGGCTTTAAAAAAAAACCAAAACAGATGTGCCTGGCATTCATCAATGTATTGAACAATGCCGCTCTAAGACATGATGATAATAGGTGTAGCTGTGAGTGTAGTTAAAGCTCCTTTTTGTGTTTGGCAAAATTTCCATTCTTAATTTAGGTCCAGTTGTAGTCTGTAGCTCTTCCTTCACTTTTGTTAATGTAAGTCAGAATGAATTTTGTTTTTTTAACTGAGGTCTTACATTGTTGCAAAGGTCTGATCTAAAGTAACTGAAAAGGCTTCTGCTGTTTTCAGTGGGTAATGAACACACTCATGTAATGAGAAGGTGAAGAATCAAGCTTGCAAGTTGTGACAAAAAGGATTTTCCAGTTATGAGCTTTAATAGCTTAAGGTTCCCATGAAGTCATTAAATAAATGGCTTTTTGAATATCAAATTTGTTCAAGAAAAATGTAAGCAGTTTTGTTTAGACCCTTAAGAAAAATAAATAACTGATAAAAGTGAATATGTGAGCTACAAAATATCTGCCCACATGCACTTCAAATTACCTGTCAAATATGCTCAGTTTTCTGCTCTTGAAGATATAATAATGTTTAGTTCACTCTCGCCACTTGCATGTTCAAAATTCTATAGATAACAAATAGTCTTTGAAAAATATATTGCAGGAAATGATGGTATATACTATTGCCTCATTTAACAAGGAAATTATGATGAAGAAGTAAAATGATTTTACCCAGGTTTAAAATAATGCAGTAGCAGTACTGGCTTTGTAAGTGGGCATGTCTTGGAGAATGGACTATATGTTTTTTTTGACACTTAAAGCTTATCCTCTTCCTGACTTTTTTTTCAAAGTCTGGATGGAAACACAGCCAAACGGAACCTGGGTGAATTTTATGAGCACGAAAGGCTCATCACACCACTGTGTCTTCCAAAGAAGCAAGTTGCTTTTCTCCGTGCTGTGTTGAGGAAACACAGGCTGCCCCAGTAACTGAGGTCAGAACTGTTAAATATTAACTTTCCAAATAAATGGGTAGGCCTGTTTGTGTTTGGGAACGTAGGCTTGGGGACTGTTCTCTGCAAGTGACTCAGGCAAAGTTCTGTTGGCACTAGGTAGTATTAGATCCGGGGAATCTCATGTTTTCCTAGGCTGACTGGAGTTTGGCCTGCAGAAAAGAATTTACTCTGATTTCTGTATTCAGAGAGTAAGAGCAGACATGCTCAGAATTTTAAGAATTTTCTCTTCCTGATCTTTCCCAACAGTACAGCAGCTTAACAATAGCTGTGCAGAGGATAGATTATTTTTAGCCTAGATTCTTCAATCAGGGAGACCTAATGCAACCTTACTGTTTGTCTGTCTACTGCGGATTTCCCTGGCTAATTTTGGCTAGCTTTAACAGCAAAGCAATGCCTGAAACTAGGCTAAATAGGCTAATAGGATGGAAGACACCAAATAATTGAATGAGAGGGAGACTGTCTCATGAGCTTGTATATTATTATGCAGCAGTGAGGCCATAAGATACAAATCCATAGAAAACTGACTTCAGTAGTGTCTGTGCTTATGGAATTCATGGATTGGTGTGGATGTTATTTGGTGGCAGTCATCCGGAGCACAGTGCTTTCTCAAATATGTGCAGTGCTGCAAGAACTGGACAGCTCTTCTGCCATGGAAAATAGAGATTTTCTTGTGGAATTTGAAGTGTACTTGAACTACTCTTAGAATAGCAACGTTTTGTATCTACAAGTTAAAATTTAAACTCGACTGTTGGCCTAATTGCCCTCAGTGAGTCCAACAGAAACTGCAGTTAGTGACTAACAACTCATTCCAATTAGTGATAAGGCACATGGGCAGAACTTTGTGTCGCCAGCCGTTGCTAACAGGACTTACTTGTAGTCTCTGGAAAGTTCCCATACAAGGGGAATCTCCTTTGGCACTGTGGGGCTTCCAGGAACATAATTTTTGACAGAGTCTATGAGGAGTTGCTGTTTGTTATGTACAGCCTGGCTCTGTACTGTGATCTATTATGTTCCTTTTGCATATGAGAGTTACATTCTAGCATGGGAGTTTTAACACTAATTTATAACGTGGCATGTGCAACCTTAAAGAGTGTGATGAGGATGAGATTCCCTGCTTGTTGCATCACAAGGCCTCAGTATACCTTAGCTCCTAATGGAGGTGGTAAAATCCTCTTCTAGCCCCAACACAGGGTGAATTTCATGCATGAATACATTTCTTCAAAGCTATTTAAGGTCCTAGAAATTTAGGTAATATTTAGCGGGATTTTCAGAGTTGCAAATCTCGCTCATCTTCAGCAAAGCAAATGGGATAAAGGTATACAGTGACATTTTTTGAAGTATTTTCTGCATCATAAGGCATCTATTGAAAAAATACTTGAACAAATACAGCTCCAAGTCTCCGTTTATACTTGTCTTGGAAGTTTGCCTTTGACTTTAGTGGGAATGGACTGTGAAAAGAGTCAGTAATTGGCATCTGACTTTATTATCGCACAATGTTATTTTGTGATTTATTGAATAGTTGCCTACAATAAGTGGCCTGTACAGTTTGTTTATTTGGTATTAGGAAAAACATTTATATCATTCTGTTATGAATTGTCAAACAGTCCTGTTGTGAAGGGATGTGTTTGTCCCCTCTACAGGCCTTCCTTGTCTGTGGTATTCAGACTACATTTTCTGGGAAACTACCATGGGAAGAAAAATCACATCTCCCCTCTCCTCCTCCTCTCCTATCCCTGGAAAGAATATTCTATTGTTTGTGAAAGGTAAGTGCTTTGGGTAACAATTGCAATCACAGTGTGACAAGTGATGAATATTAACAGTGGTGTTTTGGAGCATAAGCCAAATTCTAACCATTTGAAAGTGATATTAGAGCTCTGTCGGGCCTCACACTGTCCCACTGCCGACCACTCAAGATTTGCTAAGCCATCTTTCGTAGCATGTTTGAGAAGCTTTTGGTGGAGGCAGCGGACTAAGCCTCAGGATGATCCCATACAGCAGTTTCCTCTTAGTCCCAGCATGGACCTTCAGATGTATCTCACTCCTGGGTGAAACAGCTTCTATTAGAGCCAAGGCACCAGGGCTGAGGAGTGCAGCTTTGGGTGTCCCTGTGTTTATGTACCAAGATTATGTACCGAGAAACCAAGTAAGAATGCAGCTGTGAGCCTTTAAGCAGCATGCCATGGAAAAATAAAACACAAAGTGTGTCTGTGCACGAGGGGAGTGTACCCAGTGTTTTGCACATTCCAGCAGAGGCCTCAGTAAAGACTGGAATTTTAATTCTCATCTGACAACATTCCACAAAGACAACTTACATTCCCTTCCTGCTTTCCCCTCCCAAGAGATTTATTTAAAAAAATAATTCTGGCTTATTATTTATTTTGCCTTCGCTATCAAATAATATGTTGGAGTGCCAGCACTCAGAAGAGATTAGCTGGGGTACTTTTGTTTAGTTCCTAATTTGGATTCTCTGGGATTCATTAGTATTATCTATTTTCCTTCTTATTGTTATTAGCAATGCAACTTGTTATGTATTGTCATTCTAAATCAAGATTAGAAACATCACCAGCTGCATTGGTATCTCTGCAGGGACTCTTCAAGTTTCCTTTTACTGCACCCGTGGTCCCCTCACACACATGTCTGTTGGTATAGTACAAGGCCGTTAGAAAGGCAGGAAAGAGGAGAGGCAGTGACTCATGTAAACTTCTTAACAGCACAATTAAGGTATAAAACCCCACCTATCCCAGTAGGAACAAAGATCTTGATCTGCACAACACCTGCTGTACAGTCTTTCTGTGTTTATTCCAGTTTTTTAGTTCTGTATACAAATATGGAAAGTAGGCCAGTGTTTAAGGAATTTGAATGAAAGAAATGTTGGTTTTGGAGCTGCCATCAGTGTGAGATCAGGAGAACGAGACTTTGCACATAGTCATCTGTTCACTTCTGGATTACAAGCTATATACAAGAAGGTGCAGAAGTCTGTTTCCTGTATGTAAGTGGGCCTGCCAGCATTCATAATATCCCATTTAAGCCACAGCTGATGGCTAAAATCATCAGTTAGCTAGCTGTGTAGCTGAAACCATAGAACAATGAGACTAACCACTTCAAATGAAGATGCTTTTTTTCCTCTTGTTCTAATTTTAGTAATTCCAGTAATAGTCACAGTAAAACTTTTTATTGCAATAGCTTCTGTTTAGCACTGTTGAACTAATGTGTCGGCTTGGGAATTCAAATGCCAGTATTTTCTTTCTTTCTTTCTTTTTTAAGAATCAGCTTGCCTTTTAACTGATAGTCATGTTTTTCAGAATGTCAGTTTTGGCCCATACTGTGACGTAGCTGTAAGAAGCAGAGCACAAGACCCACAATCTAGCAAGGGGGAAGATGACTTAAATTACTTCTCCACTTTTATGATTCTAGACAGCTTCGGCAGCTAGGAAGATTTACAGTATGTAGACAGTATCTCATGTATGACATAGGTCAGCAACACTGTGCCCTGTGGTCCTGTCCTTGGCAGACCTCTTATACCTGAACTGTCATTGGGGTCCTCAGAAGCTGCCACCGTATTGTGCTCTACCTGACTTCAGGATTCTCAGGCCTCTTTTTCTTGGGTAAATGTGCTAAGGTATGGGTGAGAATCTTTCCTCATAACTTTAATTAGTTCCTAACATAGATTAAGACCTCTGGAGATGTCAAAACAGATGTGCTGCAGAGATTTGAAAGCTAATTAATGTGTAGGAGGTAGAGCTATTTCTTCTTCTCTTGTTTTATGCTGCTACTATTGAGCTCAGTCATGAACTGTCCACTAGAGTGAATGAGGACAAGCATCGCATTATCCATCCCATATATGACTTACCTGTATCACTGAACTGTGCTTAGGATGGGAGTGAAAGCTGCCCTGCAGCAATGCCACACAGGGTGACTGGGAGGGATCTTCTGGGGAGGAAAGGGAGCAAACAGTGCATTGACTGTGTCCCTGTTTCTTGTGTTAGCCATTTTAGATGGCCTAGCTGCCTCACTGCAATAGGGGCCACACTGGCACTATTCAAATTCAGTGTTATGAAATGACTCCCAGAGCATTACGAAAAATGCTTCAGTCATTGCCCAAGCCCCCTAAAACCCTTCAAGACATCTCAGAATCCTTACCCCACCCCATTTCCAGCAAAGATGTTACATAGTTGAAAATGCCTGTGAAATCAGCTTTCCTTTGATACGTGGTCCCTCTGTACCATGTTGGTAGCATGAAAGGATAGGCAAGTGGAAGCTGTCCTTTAGGAAGACCCTTTCCTGAAGGAAAGCATATGTTTTCCTTTGTCTTACTGTTCGTTGCACCATTTTAGAAAAGATGATGGTTCTCTGCCAGTGTATCTGCGCTGTAACATGGGCCACAGCGGAGGTGTTATGAACACTGTGTTCTCTGACTGCCTTCTGCTTGGAACACCAAGGACCCGTGCAGACAGCAGAAGAATCTGTTTACAGCAGATAGAAGCCAAACTGTCCCTGCGGATGAGGAAGACCGTGACTTAAAAATTCTTTTCCCCTATGCAAGTTTAAGAACAAAAGCACTGTGCAGTAGAGCTGGTATGTGGGCTAGCTGCCTAAAAAGTAGACCTGGGTTTCAGAAATAAGATCATGTGGTTGTGCCAGTAAGGTTTGCTCACGGAGATGTCTTTGGCTTAGGAATCACCCAGTTCCTTCTCAGTCTGCATCCAAATGCAGTGAAGCACCTGCTTCCCTTCTGGTAAGGAGGAAGAACAGTTGGGGGGAGATTGATCGGCCAGGGTGGGAACTGGAACATTCTGAATGCCTACTGGAAATTAGCAAATGCTCTGGGAGAAGTCTGAGGGCCTGGGGGTCTTAACCTATTTAATTACCTTTTTGTCCAGCATCCTGAGCAGTGGCTGGGTATTCTCTGAATCTGTGAATCTGTGAACACTAACCAAAACAAAAAATGAACACTCATCTCTCCCTGTCTTTTTCTTTTTCTTTTTTTTTTTTTTTAATTATTTTTAAAATTGAGCTAGTTAAAAGCAGAGCCTGAGTCAAAATCTTGAATTTCGTAGGTTAGTTCTAGTTCAACATTATTTAATGCCAGGGTTTGATACTGCTTACAATGGCAGTGAAGCAATTGTCTTTTATGGTAGCTATAAATCTCCTTATGTATTTTCCAGAAGTTAATGTAATAATATTAATACTTTTGAGAGTCTCTTATTACCAGCTGTAAGTCTAATTTTCTAACAAGATACTGCTAGTGGTATTATTCTGGCTTCAGCAGTTTTCTTTGTCTTGGAGCCCCTTGGATGGGCAGTGGGTTCTTAGCCAGAATTCTTGTTTTGGTCCTGTAAAATGTAGTTTTGTTGTAATAGTAGCTTGTTCTTAATAATATTTATCTGCTTTCTTCATTTATTATTGTCTAGATTTTGCTACATCAATTACTTTTACATTGCTGACAGCCTAACAGCATACAGTTCAAATAGGTCAGTATCCACAACCTGTCTCAACTGATCATAGTTACATTAACTCTCAGTTAGTGCAGCATTTCCTTCACAAGCTGACAAAATTTTGATTGTATTAAAAATAAAATTCTCAAAACATTAATTACCTGAAAATTAATTTGAAAAAATATCTCCAGGAGTCTCTTTCACTGTCTGCTTTTGTGAAAAATAAACTTACATGTCAGAATCTGTCTTTATCTGTATGTAGCCATAAGAGTTATTGAGGCAAGTAATGTGAGTCTGTTGGCCACATAGTCTTGCTCTGGACCTTCCAGCCTTTGTTGGTATAATTGCACTTCGGCAGTTGCTGTCTAGGTGTATGGCGCAACAGATCAAAGAGGGGAGTAAGATTAAACAGTATGAAGAGCAGGGTTATAGTCAGTTCTGTAAAGGGAGATGGAAATACATATTTTTGGATCATATTATCTGATTGAATGTATTACACAGTCTCAACTTCAGTTAGGTAGAGGGAAATAATATTTTTGAATGCTGGTAGCTCCCATTTTCAGAGACTCGCTTTAAAGTCCAATGTTCCAGCAATAATTTTTTTCAGTTTATGATCTTTAATGAAGGCTCTGTGGAAGAGCAGATTAGATACTGCCGTTGGTTTGGGACATATTGCACCGTTAGCCAGCATCCTAAGAAACTGATTACTGGAGCTGAGGATGCAGCCATGGAACAAGAACTTTCAGAGAACGTATTACTTCCTCTTCAGTGTTGGAAACTTTGTCTCATTCTGCAATAGAAAGATCAGGATCCCCTGCAAATTCAGTTTATTAATCCTCTTCTCTCTTCCATAATCTTCATGTCCTTCTTGAGTCTTGTTCTGGGGTGCCAGCAAGATGTGTTCTGACCTATTTCTTTTTCTTTTTAAGTTGCTGCCAGATTGGTCTAAATGAAGTGTGTCACTTCACCTTCCTTTTAGATAATCCATGGTTTTGCAGTTTAGTAACATCTGGGACTGGTAATTGCTTAAGTAGGGAATTCATACCCCTGGTAAACTGTGACTTTGACCATGAAAAGAAAAAATGACTGAAGTACAGAGCCACCTTGCCTTCTCCACATCTGCCTTTATCATCGAAGGGATAAACAAAGTACCGATATGAGATCAATGATTTAAAGTAGGAGAGTAGAGAAGAAACTGCCCATCATTTTGCTTCTGGAAGAACAAATCGCGGAGGGATATTTGATTTGCACAAGAGAAGTTCTTATCAGTTAGTACGGTTAATAGCGGTCTAGTCTAGTGACTAGATGCCCGTTTATCTTTTCTTTGTATCTAAGCCAACCAAGTGGCTTGCTAGCTCCATCTGCTGGAGCCTGATGATGTGAATGATGTAGGGAAGCTTGGCTGGACACACAGGAAAGCGGTAAAAAAAAAGAAACATGCCTAAATCAGAAGGACTCAGTGTGTGTCATCGAGACTGTGAGAAACCAGATGGGAACATCCATCTCCAGAACGCATAAAATGTAAAGAATAATTAAAGGTTTGTTTGTGGTTGCATTAATTATGACTTTTCTAGTTGCTTTAGGACACACAAAACAACTGAAACCAATTACATTTAGAACAGTATACAAATCTGTATAATGTGTCTTTTACTTTGGCATGTGCTGCTGTGCAGAAAATGAGACTCTGAAAGTAGTTTATTCGAGGCTGATAATTACAAAGTAGATTAATTTAAAATGGTTTCCCAGATATGAAAATTAAAGCATTGTTTCAAAAGTAGCAGACCACAGAATAATTTCAGTTATAGGAAGCGTGCTATTCTGTACATTTCAGACAAGAACTCAATGGCTATGGATAGAGTAACACACCTGATAGACTTTGAGAACTTTTCCTACAACTGTCTTGTCACCTCTGTGGAAACTCATTTGCCCATTAAATTCATCTTTTTTCTCACAAAAAAGCAAAAGGAAAGGTTTACTTGCAAGGCAGTTTCTTATCTGGCATTCTGTCCTGCAAAGATTGCTTTAAGTAATCACATACCTACAGTTAAGAATGTGATTTTTCTGGTGCAGGTGCTCAGTATGTTTAAGAAAGTTCTTGTTCTTAACGAAATTCTCATGAGACATTCTTTGGGGAAAAGGAGCAAAAAAGGGGACTGTGGCTCATGGGCATGGTGGTACTTCCCACAGAAAAAATCCTTAGCTGCTGTTACGACACAGATATCTCCATATCTGAGAGCTCTTTGGTGTTCTAAAACCAGAAAGGAGGAAGTGAGAAGCCATGGAAAGAATGGCTAAGATGGAACAGATTTTCTTTCCTTTCTCTCTCTTTTGTCATGGTTGCACAGATTCCTGCTTGGAATAGCTGGAAGAAAACTTCTAAAGAATTTATTCATAATTCCAGGTTTCTCCATGGCACATGTTGTATTCTCTAATGGAACCGTAAGGAATTTGAATATCAGGGGAGTATCTAAAGATTAACATCAGTACATACAATTGCTGTACAATCTAATAATTTTAACTTTGTAAAGTAGATAGTTGAGTGCTACAGACTAACTGAAGGTGGTTAGTTGCAAGTTACAGGTTTTGCTGTATGGGCTCTCATAATCTTTTTATTTTCTGGAAGATGTTGATACACCAGATTTACTGAAGTTGAGAAATTTGAGGTTGATCAAAATGGGATTACTAGTTTATGTATGTGTTTTCTAAATGGAATTCTTTGTCTGCCGTCTGTGATGCAATTATGTCCAGTTGCAGTATTTTAATTATTATTTCTCATTTGTAATGAGATATTAGCCAAAAGCATCAGGCAGGGACCAAGGTCTCATTAAATATCAGAGACAATCTGTCTGGACTGTGTACTAGAAAATGGAAATAGAAACTGATCAGTCTATTATGAAAGGATGAGGGGAAAAGACCAGAGTGCTGTTAAGACTTGGACCAGCTGGAAGTGTTATGATCCCCAAACAGCCTATTAAGATTTGAACTTAAGCAGGAGTGTAAAGCCCTGTAAATGGACAGTTCAAGAAATCATTTTGTGGGAGCTCAAAGTTAAAATAGTGAAGTTAATCATGAAGTGGAAAGCTTTACATGCTACTTCTTTCCAGGGCTAGTTTCATGGGTAATTCATGTCACATTGCGTTCTTGTGGCTTCCAAAAGGCATCCTATCAATTCAGCTAGATGAGATATGTGAGGTACTTAGCACAGAACACCAAGGAGAGTAGGCAGATAGGCAGCACATCCTATAATGAAATGCAGTAGTTAAGGTGAGCACAGATTATTCAAGGTTACCTGAAGCTAAATGCCACAATATAGTTTGTTTAAACAACATACTCCAGGATGGTAGAAGTCAACCTAAACCAAAAATGCCTCATTTAGATTTTTGCCAAAATTTACATAAAATACAAAATTTCCCTTACAGAAATACAAACAAGTTGTGACGCACAAATCTTAGAATCATAGAATCATAGAAT
>NW_009221005.1:12278-18070 GCF_000690835.1 Fulmarus glacialis | reverse complement strand
GTCCCTGCCAGAGCTCCCCGTTCAGCCAGCTGGTCATCTTCCCCGCCTGTTCTTCTTACAGCACATGGGGACAGCCCGCTCCTGCGCCTTTAAGACTTCCTTCCTGAAGATCGTCCAGCCTTCCTGGACCCCTTAGCCCTTCAGGACTGTCTCCCAAGGGACCCTCTCGACCAGTGTCCTGAGCAGGACCAAGGCCACCCTCCGGAAGTCCATGGTAGCGGTTTTGCTATGTATTGTTCAGTCTGATTAATCCAGATTGCTTGAACGTTTGTGCAGAGTCCTGTTAAAGGTTGGCTGTGTAAGTTTATATGTCAGTGCATCAGCTATGGTAAGTTTTTTGCAGTACCTTGATTAACAGGTGAACTTCGGATAAGGAACTTCGAATTTTTCATGCTGTTGTTGTTGCTGCTTCTTAAGACCTGTCCAAGTGAGACTGGATGTGGACAAGATACCTACTATGACCTGGTAGAACCAGGTACTCATTTACCTAGGCAGGCTTGTTCTTGCTTACTAGTTTGAGTGTTTATAGGTCAGAAGCAAATTAAATGTTTCTTGCAAAATGAGACACTGATATCTCTAGTGAAAAGAGTAAATTTAAAACCCTTCCTAAAACTTGTGAACAGAACTTCTTAGGTGCAGGGTGAGACACCTCCTTTATTCCTCTGCCCTGAAGTATAATTTGGAGGAGGTTGGGGGGGCATTTTTTCTTCTCTATCTAGGCAATATACAGAAACTATCTCTTGTCATCTTTGTGTACTTCTGCAGCAACAGTTACCTTTGTGGTTTAATGTGTTCTGCAGTATGGATGCAGCCCTCCAGAGGTTATCAGGTGAATTGGTGGGGGTTTTTGTCTTAATCCAGCCAAGACAGAATCATTATTGATCAGCATGAAGTTCTGTAAAGAGATTATTATTGTGTTAAGGCTCCTGGAAATGGATCTGTATACAAATCTTGTGTTTACTTGGCCTTTCCTCAGATTTCCAAAGTAAAATTTTTACTGTTTACATGAAGATAAATATCTATAAATAGGAGCAAAGAGGGGATATCTTCCATGGCACATATCCCATGTAAACAGCTTGCTAAGTGCTTGTGCTGCTCAGTCAAATAAACAGCTGCCAGTTGCAGACTGCTTTTGGATAATGTTGAGAATCTAATGGACAGCATAGTTCCAGAATGTGCTTTGGCTGCCCGTGTTAGTGGGTGGACAGGTTAACAGGAGAAGCCATTTGTACAAAGGGAGCTCGGGTTCCCGTTTGTGCTCAATAGCAGTCAGAGCTATGTTAATACAACATCTGTCTTACTGCAACTGCACATATAATCACATTTACTTTGCAGGAGAACATGTATTAATTATATATTAATAAAAAATTATTTCTCTCTAGGTGTTATTAGCTTCAGGCTCCAGTTTCTTAAATCTCAACATTTATTGAGACAATTTTTGGTAAGTGCAGAATTTCGTTTTAAATGAATAAAAGCAATAGTGTGCTTCTGTGGCTGTGAACCAAGTCAAGCTCTATTACCTTGGGCTGTTGTCAGAGCTCAGGTTAATGTCATTTAAGTCTATATGGAGGAGGAGCTGGTGTGTGTGGCAGAAGCAACATGGAGGTGTTGGTGGGGAAAACAGGTATGTGCTGAGGATAGGTCTTGAGGTGATGAGGGCAGCAAGGACACCCTGTCTGCTCGCTCAGGGTTTGTAGGGCTACTGAGGAAAAAGTTCCCTGGAGTAGTTCTTACGCAAGGAACTGAAACTGGATTATGAGGGGTGGAACTGGAAGTGGTAATCTCAGGGCCAGATCTGTTATGGAGATATATGGCCAGTGATCTGATGATATTTACTGGTTTTGAAGACAGACTCAGTGACTCTTCTATGAGAACAGGGACAAGCCCCAGCCACTGACTGACAAGACTCATCTTGTCTCCACATAGACTCTACTGTGGGATGAGGTGTTCCAGCCCAAAGCCATGTGCAAAGCAGAAAGCTGTGTGAGGTTCCGAAAAATGCAATTGGTTGCAAATATGCCTTAATGACATAAGAAATACTTTCTTCAGAAAACATGAGAAACTTTATACCCCATCTTCTTAGGCATAATAGAAAATTATTGAACAGTGTACAGAGTCACTGGTTGCAGGGATAGGAAAATAGAGCACTTCTAAGGCAAACGTTTGCAGAATCATGAGCAGTAAGAAAGATGAGAGCATTAACTGCAGTCATTGAGGGTTCAAATCAGTTCAAATCTTCAGCTGGACATGATGTTTTTCAGTTCTCTCAAAATACTTCATCTTTGCTTTAAGTGCTATATTTGGTCTGAGTCTTTTGCTTATGGATCACTGACAGGCGACAGAGGGCCTGATCCAAAGCCAGGTAGATGGCATGGAAAGATCCATGCTGGGGCTTGCTATGCACTTTGGCTAGAGCTAGAGCGTACTTGCTTTGCTATTAATAAAAGTACTGTGTAGACTTTAAAAATACTTTGATTCCAGCAGTTAATATTACACCCTGAATTCCTTCTGCCAAATTTATAGGATAAAGGATTGTAAGAAATTGTTGGGAGGAGCAGGGTAGAAAAAGCACTGAGGTGGAGGCTGGGTGTGATCCACTTCATATGTGGCTTTGGGTATTTATAATTTGAAAGGATTGATGAAAGGAAGAAAAATCACTTGAGACTTCTCAAATAGTAAGAATCAGCCCCAGCTGGGGAATATATAAAGAGAAGGCTGGGTGGGAAAGGGAAAAAAGTAGGTATTCATTTTACTGCAGCATTTGCTGGAAGAGGTACAAAATTATTTTGTTGTATTTTAAATGGGCACAGGCTTTGGGTAACTGCATTCCTTACAATGAGATGATACTTGCTATTTTTCTGCAGAGAAAGCCCAAAAGGCAGCTGTTAATTCTGTAATGTAACCTATGGGAACAGTTTTACCATGACTACAATGTAGTTTAAGGTAAATATTTTTATTTATTAAAAAGTAGTAAGCAAGCTAAAACTGTGGGTAGAGCAGGGAAAGAATTCAAATCATGTTTTAAGCGTAGTGCTTTTTGAGGCAGAGTTAGTTCTGTTCATGTCTTGAGCCACAGTATTTCCATTTCCCAGTGTTTATTATACCAGAATTATTCATGAATTTAAATCAGGTCTGAACACTGATCTTTGACAGAAAGATTGTAGCTTTCCTCTCCCAATCAAGCATATCACCATTTTCCAAAGCAAACTGTTTGCAATAAGGTATGTATAGTGTAACATTTAGTAATTTAATTATTTCTAAAGATTTTTTTTTTCTGAAAAGCAGTAAGTCACATTCTCGCGTTTTGTAACAGAGATAGCTAATTTGCTGAATAAGCTACTGGTCAGAGATCAGGTGATGAGGAATCTTGCATGGGGAATGTAAGTGTCTGCATAACTGATGTTTTTTCATTACACTTATTTTCCCCTGCAAGCTGTGCATGTAAAGAGGACACATGTCTAAAGTATAGCAGGAAAGAAAATAGCGTCTGTTTCCGCCTAGATTACAATGATACTTTAAATATCTCCTTTACAGCTTTCTCTTACAGTACTGCTTTGCTGCAGCTGAGATATGGGTCTTATTGTACCAGCTACTTCCTAAAGGTACAGTTCTCACCCTAGATAACTTACGGAGAGATCCTTCAGGAGTTATAGAAACTTCTTGGGATCCCATGATCCACAAATCCCACTACATAATATTTAGGTATTTCAGCCTACTTAAACATGTTAAATATTTACTGAAGTACCTTGCATGTATATGAAGCACTGCTGTTCTTGTGCTGGTTGGGGTGTCATAAATTTGCATTCCTCACAGCTGCCTAGTGCAAAGTGTTGTGAGACTAAGCACACAGTGCTATATCCCTTTATAGACCTTGTAAAGGAGGCTAATTTACACTTTACAAATGAGGGATTGAAAACTTCTCCAGAAAAAATTAATTTTCCAGGAATGACTGACTGTCATCATAGACAACATCTTCCTGTGTGGGTGCAAGATCTGTTCCTTTAACCTTTCCCTTTTGCTAATGCAAATGTGCAGGTGTGGACGAGCTGGAAGGTGCTTGGATGTTAGAGGGATGAGCACGGCATAGGAACCTGTATAGCATAGAATATCACCAAGTCACACAGAAAGCATATAGCAGAGCAGCATTTTTAATCCATGTAGTCTGAGTTCCAGTCCAGTGCATTAACTGTCTTCCTGAATTAGTCATCACTTGGCATAAATCTGAATGATTTTGCAAATTTGCAATTTTGTGGTACAGAGGTGTTAGTTATTAAACCAGGTATTTCCTGCACTGTAGTAACGTTCAATGCATATTTAGTCAGGAAGCCATTTTGCTATTACTTATCCTTAGCAAGAAAGGAAATTTTGTGTGGGCAAGGTGTTGCTGTGCATCCATTTACTACTACTCCTATGAATTTGGCAGAAGGAATTCAGGGTGTAATATTAACTGCTGGAACCAATAGATTTATGAGAGCACAGATAACAGTGTGGCTGTTTTGATGTGTGTGAAGATACTGGTATGCCCAGAGCAACTAGTAGAGAGGGAGAGTATAAATATGACTTAGAGCCAGCTTTGTTTAGCCACAGTTGTCTTTGGCTTGAGGGAGAACCATATTCTCTTCCCCCATTCAAGTCCTATTCTTCTGGTTTTACCCTCTGTTACGATCTGTGAATGAGAGTTTGCTTTGAGTGGACATGAATTCAATGTCAAGTCAGACATCTTGGAACCAACAGCCTTTCTTAGGCTGAATGCAGTAAGACAGGCCCACTTCAGAAGTATTTTGAACCTGTTTATAGGTAGCTTCTGATGAGCTGTGTTTAAAAGGAGTTGCAAGTGACACATAATTCATCTAAATTTAACTTCACCCTTGACAAAAGAACAATTCTGAAAAAGAAAATATGGTAAGAAATTTAATTAGATTTCCCACTGTTGAAAGCTTATGAACAGCAGCATAATGCAATAAGCCTGATAATGAGGATGGAGTGCGGTGTTAGTGAGGCCTTGACATTAAACGGAAAAAACAGATGATTCTATGGGACAGCAGTGTTGCGAACAAATGATCTGTATTCAAAAGAAAGTATAGTGCAAACATTAAACTTCAATGGAATAATCTCAGGGGGAAGGTTATTTTCATGCAGCTGAACATTTTTCTTATTAGCATAACACATGGTCACTTTTGCAACAAGCATAATAATGTTGTTCATCATCCATTTGTTCTGTGTAAAGGTTAAGTCTCCTTGGAAGTATAGTCAAATAAACTAGTTTACTATCCACTTTGAAATGCATTCTCCCTGTGATGAGGACATATTTGAGTTCTAGGCACTACTTCAATGCCAGTGGAAACTACATGGTGTTTTTTTTAATATTTGCAAGTAAGGGTAGTGCTAATGCTTTGCCTTAGCCACCTTTGGAGATCAGACTTCCTTATGAAATGTCTGTAGTACTCATCTTAGTGTGTCCCTTGTGAGGTAAATGGGATTCTTACTCTACATGGAAAGCATGGAGAATGACTTGGTCCCAAAATTTCAAAGCTAGGTACATGAAGTGAGACATCTGATTTCTTAACAAGGAGTTCTTTTGTTCTGAAGAGATTAGTGGTGGCAGGCACTGGCTTATTAAAGATGCCTAGAAGTTGAGGCTCTATTTTGAATATTTTTGAGCCCCAGTGATTGCTAAGGTTGGACAGGGCTGGTTGGTTATAACGTTAGCAGTAATGTTGAGGTGCATAGCTCTGGTAATAGACCATGGATTGCACTGGGAGTCAGATGGTTGGGAGTTGGTCACTACTTGA
>NW_009221005.1:0-12247 GCF_000690835.1 Fulmarus glacialis | reverse complement strand
AGCAGGATGGTAACCTTTGGGAGCCTTTGTCCTTTCTGTGCTGTTTCAGCTGTGCTGCCTTCTTCATTTGTGAGAAAGAAGAGGAATGGCTTTACAGGCTTACTATGGTCTGCTATATGGATGGTCTCAATCACGGAATTAAAATACTATTGTCAAGTAGAAAGTTCAATAAGGAATCAGTAAGCACTGAAGCTGTAATTACTGGAGGCTGAAAATCACTTAAGATCGATAATACGTGCTAGCTGATATCTGAGTCCCAGATGAAATCACGCTCTGAAAGTTAAATATTTGTTCCTGTGAAGTTTGTTCTAAGAATATTCTTTGCCCACTCTATGATCCAAGTCTATTACCTCCAGGATTTTTTTAAGAATTTAATATAATAGCTAGAGGCAATAAGTTGTTGCAGTCCATGCTTTGTACTTGGTCCAGTGTTTGCTTTTTATCTATTCTCACACTCGCTGTTATGAGCAGCACATTTACTACCTTTTTCATACAGAACTTCTGCCTGGCTCTACTCTTTCCTTACTCCCTCCTGCACTAGTAACCGCTGTTTTTTATAACTATTAGAACCAAACCCACATGCATTTATATACAGCATAAACACAAACTGTATGTGAGTTTAAGCTTGATTTCCTGTCTGCTTTCTTCAGGCAAACATTTTAGTTTCTTTAAAAAACAAGTACTTTAAAGCGATGTTCTCAGGTTTGCAGTAAGAACACTGTACTTTCTCACCTCAGTACCTGTCATTCAAGCCTGCCATAGGCCTCTTTAAAAAAGGTAAACTTATTACGGCAGGAAGCTGGGTAATACAGTGATAAGAGCAGGAGACTAACATGGATGAAATCAGATAAATGTCCTGAGCCTTTGATCAGTCATCTGTGAAATGGTTCTACTAATGTCCTCATCACAGGAGGATTGAATTTCCAGGACTGAACCTGTTAGGTCTTGAGTTCCCCAGCTCATGCTGAGTTTCCTCACTGAAACACTGAGTCACTCATGGAGATGCCTAGGACCTTGGTGGCTCTGGTTGATAATCAGCAGAAAGGACACGTACAGAACACTCCATTACTACTCGTTATTTTGGGAACACTAACATATGAATATGTATTTGTTGCAAATGTAGGCTGTGACTAATTCATTTATGAATTCCCTGAATTATGGCTGGTCATGCTGTATCAGGAGTTCACTTGTGCATGTAGAAAAGAACCCACTGTGATTTCAAATGTAAATCAGCAGGATTTGTGCTCCTAACTTGGAAACTTTCATAAATCCTATGCAGGAAGTCTATTTCCCATTCTCCCCTCTTAATACTGTAAATCATGGTTAAACTCTTCCAGTGTACAGGCTTGTATCCTGACGTGGTGAAAACTGTATGGTCATGGGTTTTTTGCAATTTTATTATGAGGCTTACAATACTAATTTTTCTACTTTAAAGCTGTAGTGCTTAGAGTGTTTAGATTTTTATAAAAAAATAATTTCTGAACTTTGCAGTAGAGATGAGAATCCAAAGATCCCAAATAACAGAACCTGAACACACACTTAAAATTTACTTAAATATATAAAAACTCATTTATGTAGCTTGCTACTTGCTGGACTCCAGTCTTATGAGTAACACTGAGTCATTGTATTGTGGACTTCAGATTGAAAATCTGTCTTGGTATGTATAAGCCATGTTAAGCATGCAAGCACAGAATGCTTGGTGTCTGGAACAGGAAAGTGCTTATTCTGTGGGTAAAAAACCCAAACAAACAACCAAACAAAAAACCCCACCAAAACCACAAACAAAAAACTCACCTCAGGCTTTAAACACTGAATATGCTAAGTAATGTCACTGTTCAGTGTTTTCGTCAGTTATTATGGTATCTCTTTTTTTGGTAGGTATTAACTGAAGCCATTAAATGCTATGGAACATTTTATAACATAATCATTTTAAAGAAGATATTCAGAACAATGGAAGCAAACTATGAACAGTCACTAAATATTTCTGAAATGTGAACTCTGTAGTTTGTCACTCGTGAAGAAGTTATACAAATTTATATTCGCTCCGTCTTTAGTTACTCATAAATCTATTGTGATGAGCCGAATCTTTTTCTAGGTTAAAATCAGATGTCTCTAATAGTAAAGATCAGATGCTGTATACTGCTAACACTTAAACTGGTTCTAAAACCAGAGATGTTTAGTAGGCTTTGGTCCCCTGCTCAGTTTACTTATGCTCTGTTATTCCACCTGAGGACTTGGAATATTGTTTATCATGTCATTCAAAACACAACTGGATGATGACAGGAGGCACAATTTAAAGTGAGTTTAAAAAAAAAAAGAAAAAAATTCCTAAAGACTATAGGGGAGATGACTAACAATGCTTAGGTTTTTGATTTATAACTGGAGACAATGCCAAGCTTCACTTGCACTGTGAAGCAAAGTCCATATTTTGTTACAAACAGCAGCCAGCATAAAAGAAAAATTTAAAACACTTACCAGCAGTAAGGACGTCAAAAACTGCCTAATCTATCAAGGATGCAGTCAAAAAAAGTGAACGTCAACTAGTCTTGACTTCTAAGGTCTATGGTTTTTTGCCAGTTTTTAAATGGCTAGAATATTTTCCCAATGAAACAGTTGAAGCTTTGCAGTTTGTCTTTCCAAATTAAGACAGGCAAAGCATTTATGCAATCCTGTCCTGTTTATTGTGTTCTGAGACTGAGAGGGACTACATGATTTAAAGGACTTTTTTCTAGTTTTTGATTTATATGCTGATCTTCCAGATCACTAATTTATCTTATGACAGTAGAAGTAGCTACAATGTAGCTACAATGTCTGTTGCCTTGTAGGCTGTGGGAAGCATATTGAGTAGCTCACAGTTTGTTTTCATTTTATATAAATATTGACCTTCTTGTAGCAAAGTTAATAACCTCTGTAGGGTTGCACTATGTATTGTACTAATAGATCAGCTCAAACAAAACTTAAAGGTTGCTGCCTGAGTACCTGTTTGATTACTGCAGTTATCTGTCTGTAAATATCTAAAAATGCGTCTGTGAAGGAGAAGGTGTTTGAAATTAGGTTCATGGTTCAAGATGCCAGATGTAAAAGAATCGGCCTTACATGGAGGCTTTGCACATTAGTACACATATACTCGGGCACAATAATATTTTGTAATCGCTGTAACATTTTTTTCAGAAAAACCATAGCTAGCAAAACTGTCTTGTCAGCAAGGTTTATTTATAATGACACTAGACTGGAAGCAGACCTGCAGTAGTCCTCCTCTAAGGAGGACTACAATGAGACAAATATGCTGTTCTACTAATAGCAGGAAAAGGGACTTTTAATTTTTCTGCTTTTAAATTTTGGAAGATTCAAGACTTCTGTATCTAATTTTAAGTGATTGATATAGGAGTAAGCACACAGTGATCTCACCATACTATGCACAGGTAAGATACTGTGTCTGTTATGACAGCCTGTTGTCACTAAGACAAAATAATGCACTGGAAATTTGCAAGTGAAATACTGAAATCAAATGAATTTGTGTATGAAGTAATGAGCCTTTCCTTGTCAAATTCACTCACTCCTAATTACAATCCCAGTAGGACAGTAACAGGCTAGACTCAGCAGGTATGTTTTAGCTAATGGAAATTACTAGTCTACACTTCCAGAAAAGGAAAGGGAAGAAGGGAAGAATTTACTTTTGATTTTTTTAATGAAAGTAGAAGAATATAAAGCTAGCAATACTTCAGAGTTGCTTCGCAGTCTCATGGGCTGAAGTCACTTAGTATAGTCTGTTTGGTTTTTTCCCATGTTGTGACTGTATTTGCATCTATCCCAGATTTAAGGCTCTACATTACAACAAGTTGTAACAAGTTTAAATGAGTTTTCCTGGGTTAGAGAACTGAACTCCCTTAAGAGGATGCAAATAAGCTGCATATCACCACTATGGTATTAGGAATCTTACTTGGCCCTTCTCTCCTCCTACTAAACAACTTTGGCACACATCTTGTTATTAGCAGGTTCTGGAAGCTATAAATGGAGGATGATTTATCTTGTAATGAATCCAGTAATAAGGCTGCCAGAATTCTGAATGGAAATTAAAGCAATCATACGATGTTCATTCTTTCTTTTATTTCCTTAGCATTAGTGTTTTGCACTAGTTAGATATTCAGTGTATCATGACTACTATTAGTGACACTTCTAAGTTATTTGTTCCAAGCAGTTCTTACCATTGTATGTTCTATTTAGTTTCAGCTATTTTGAAACTGAAAATGCTGATTACAAAAATCAATCTCTGTCAGGGTATGACTTTGGATACTGAGTAATGCTACTGTGCTGGTTTTGGATGGGGTAGAATTAATTTTCTTCATAGTAGCTAGTATGGGGTTATGTTTGGGATTTGTACTGAAAACAGTGTTGATAACACAGGGATGGTTTTGTTACTGCTGAGCAGTGCTTACATAGAGTCAAGGGCTTTTCTGCTCCTCACCCCACCCCACCCGTGAGGAGGCTGGGGGTGCACAAGAAGCTGGGAGGGAACACAGCTGGGACAGCTGACCCCAACTGACCACAGGGATATTCCATACCATATGATGTCATGCTCAGCACGTAAAGCTGGGGGAAAAAGGAAAGGGGAGACGTTCAGAGTGATGGCGTTTTGTCTTCCCAAGTCACTGTTACACGTGATGGAGCCTTGCTTTCCTGGAGATGGCTGAACACCTGCCTGCCGATGGGAAGGAGTGAATGAATTCCTTGTTTTGCTTTCCTTGCACGTGCGGCTTTTGCTTTACCTATTAAACTGTCTTTATCTCAACCCATGAGTTTTCTCACTTTTACTCTTCTGATTCTCTTCCCCCCCTGATCCTGCTGAGGGGGGAGTGAGCGAGTGGCTCTGTGGTGTTCAGCTGCCTGCCAGGTTAAACTTGGTTCTTACAAAAATCAATAGAAAAGCCTGAGAACACTTAATTTAGAATTGGGCTGAGCCTTATACATTTGTTCTTTAATAATCTAAATTCTTTCTATTTAAAACAAGGTAAAATTATATAATCCTTTTACTCATTCAAGTATTACTAACAAAATTTAGCACATTTTGGCACTTGGAAATGGTGGGCAAGTTTGTTCAAATTATGCTTTTATTGGAATAGGGAAAGGTAGAGAAAATGAGCCATTAATTTTATTTAATAAAAGTATAGATTAAATGTAACATAGTTCTTTTTCCAGGAATTACCTAGCATTATCTAAACATATGATATCAGCCTTTTACTTTGCATGAAATCCCTGTTATCATAGGTGTATATTTTAATTTCTTCCAATTGGAGGTATGATCCAGTTTTGAAGTCAACTATAAAACTCCAATTAATTTCAAAGGGTTTCTGAAAGAAATATATTTATGTCAGCCTATCTGGCTGATTTATGGCTGTCTCTGGCCTGTGATAACACAGTAACAAAGACTGTTATGTACCACTTTTATCAATAAGTGGTACATAAAATTCCTTTTCCCTTGACATTATGAATGCAGATCCACAACACTTTGGGGTGTGTAATGGTGATGTTTGCCTACATTCTACAGCAATATATGATTTCTCCTTATCTGAGGCACAGGTAAAATGTTCTCAGTTCAGGACTGCTGAGTAAAGAAGGAAACAGAAGGAGGGAGTAGGCAAATGAACATTTCAGATCACAGTGCAAAACCCATTTGTTTGTTAAACAGTTCCTATTATAATGATTAAGAATGAATCCCAATATGGAGGGACAGCTGAAAGGAGCGGAAAGAAATAGTGTTGTACTCAAGTAAGGAAAGCACTATTTCAAAGAGTAACGGATACAATTTATGAAGGAAAAGGGCAAGCCAAGGGAATGACTTGCTGAGGCAAAAATGGATGAAAAGGTGATCAGATCTTCAGAATAAATCTTTAAAAGTAGACACAGAGTTTAGAAGGGAGCCTGTGGGTTAAGAGTCTGGAGACAGTAGTAATCAATGGATGCCCACCCTTTCTTCAGGAAAGAAACAGACAAAAAGCAATTGAAATCTGCACTAGTCAGTGAGAGCTCTGCCAGACAGGGACTGCTGTTTTGTAAGATGACTTGTGAATAGGATTGTTGTTCAGCTGTGCAGATAGACATATGCTTAAAATTAATTTTAAACAGGAACACATCAATGAATCTTTTGCATTAAGATGGGTACGTACATCACAGTAAACTATAAGGATTCCACTGGGTGAATTAAGGTTGGAATAATCATATTCAATAGTGAATCAAGATGGACTGGCTTTAGCTCACCTATCTTTAGTCATCTGTCTTACCTAATCTTCTAGCAAATGGAGAGAAACAGAGAGGGCATCTCATATTTGTTTCTTTCTTTATTCAATAGTCCTTGTCTAAAACGCTATCATCTGAAGATAGCCGGGTTCATTTGCCCTCTAGAAATGTGCCGTTCTCTTCACAGACTTTCAAGGGGGTTGAGGTGACCAGCTTAGCCTGGGGGAATAAGGTTAAATGATGCAAATAGGCATTAAGAGACCTTATTGCTCATCTTACAAAGAAGAAGCTTTAGTATTTTTAATTTTAAAATTTTTTTTGTTGCAGTTTCACTGATTTCTGCTTCAAAACTCTCTTGAGAGATGTGGTGGTGTGGCTTTTTTGATGCCAGTGCTTAAAGCATTAGTTTGAACTTATTTAAATTCAGTCAACTTGTTTGTAATTGAGTCAGTTGTTTTTCCTGCACAAGCTCGGGAGCAGTCATACTAACCTAGCTAATCCAGAAAAGAGTGAATGTATTGATCAGTCTAGAATGAGGTGGAAATTTTCTTTTAAATTCATGGGGTCTATACTTAATTCCACTTAACTTCTTGAAAGAGATCAACAGCATGAATGTATATTACTGTGCTAGATTGGCTCAAAGTATATTTCTTTCACTCATGAATTTGCTATGTGCTTAAAGATGTATTAACAATCCTATGATCTAATAAACAGCTTCCCCTGCAGTGATGTCTCTTACAGTAATACATGTGAATGTGTGTTTTCTCAGGGGTGTTTGTGGGTAATAGGTTCTTCCTGTATATTTCTGACTAATGGTTAAATCTAGAGTGGATAAAGCAGATAAAACTGAGTGGTTTTTTGAGCTGTGGGGTCAGCCCCTGCACCCCATTCTATTTATGGCACAAATTATCTAATAAGTACTCAGGAAGACTATTGTTAGTCTTGCATTCCTACCATCTTAGGGAGTGAGCTTTCCTGCAGCTCCCAATTACAATGCTGATCCAAGCTATTGGCAAAAAACATTTTCCTAGTTAGGAAGAGGAGTTGGCTGCAGAGTCAGTTTCCTGATGCAGTTTTATTTATTTTTATGGGACATTTAATTCCCTATACACTGCAGGTCTCGAACAGCAGCAGATAATGTCCCTGTGCTTGTTCCCACACTGTCTCTGCAGCTGGCACTTTGCTTTGAGATGTTCCCCTTTCACTCCTAAAGGTGAGTGACACTACGTGCAATATGTTATCTTCCCGAGGGTCTCATGCAACTTCTGAGAAGTTGCACTCAAACTTCCAAATACATCAGGCACCTCGTGTGCCTTTGCCTAAGGTAGATTGTTTTCCCACAGTTAGGCTTCTTCCTGCTGTTTCTGCTACACCATTATGTGAAGATGCATAATTCCCTCCCACAGATAACTCTGCCAGAATACAAGACTGCAGTTACATCCCTACTTCCAAGCATCTTCCTTGCTTTTCATCACCCCACCAGTAGTTGCAAATGGAATTGCATAAAGAACATAAATATTAACATCTTGCTACAGTGTGTTTGGTTCTTTTAGATTACAAAAGCTGTTGTTCCTTTTTGAAAACTAAATGTTAAATTCTGGAAAAAAGCAAAACCAATTTTGCCTTTCGTGCTTGTCTATCTAGGCTAGATTTTGAAGGAATTGATACAACTTTCAAAAAATTGTCAGAACCACCTACTTATAGGACTACCGTGTTCCTAGTGTAAAATAGTTCAGGCTCAGTGGTCCTGGCTGTATCTAGTCCTATAGCCTTTGTACATGCTTCTGAAACGTTCAGAGGGTCTTAGGTTTTTCCCTTTTCCAGTAACTACAATTTTTAATATCTATTATTCTAAAAATCCCACTTTTGATTTCTTTGCTTGGTATTGCACTCAGTTCTGGGAAAATTTTCTTTAATATAATCATGTCTTTGATATATTAATGAATAAATATTAGAAAATTGGATAATAGGAGCTAAATGTGGGAATTCCTCATACCTGTTATCATTGGTGTGATTTAGCAGTATGCAGCGGAGCATGCAAAGACCAGCTGTTATCACAACTGCTAGACTTAACTTTACCCTTTTTTGGTGACAATACAGATCAAGGTGAGACACTTACAATGAAATGACATAGCATTCCAAAACTGTTTCTTTGTCTGCAGATCAATTCCTTCTAGACAACCCCCCTGGGATTTATCATACTAATTCTTTAGTGGTACTTGAAAGCTTTTGATTACAATATCATGGTACTCCCAGAATGTGCAGTGGATTATTGAAAATAAGTGTGCTTTGCATCCTGAAACATCCTCTCCCTCAGATCTGTCATATGATTGAGCATCTCTGCCTAAGAGCCAAGTGGGAGATGGAACAAAGGAAATAATTGTCATTTTATAAATCTTCAGAGAACTACTAAAAAGCCTTTGTAGTTTTTTCTCACTCTTTTGTGATGATCTCTTATGCATGACACTTTGAAAACAATGATAGATTATAAATTCATACATAGGTTAAACAAAACTGGCGGAGTTTGGACAGGCTTGACAAATGCCTTCTCCTGCATAGACATATATAGCTGATAAAATGAAGCTTACAGTTGTCTGAAGCTTACAACGGTCAATATGGATAGTTATAGCTTTATATAGAAAATCACTTCATGTACTATCAGTTGTTTAAAAGTTGTTGACTGTGGTCTAGTGTCAAAGCAAGGTGCCACTTGGCTCTGCTTCTGAAAGGGCAGAAACTTCATCATCTAAAACTTTAGACTGCCACTGAGTTCAAGAGAAGACAGTTATCTCCACTGCTGCGTCATCTGAAAACACAACTAATATCTTCAGTGTGGTGGTTGAACTCACTTAATAGGCTTCTTCAGAAAATACAGTCATGCATTGGAAGTCAGCAGGGAACAGAAAGAATCAGAGCCTTATCTACTTGAATTACTATATAAAATGTTGAAACCCTGGCCTGATGCATAAGAGCTCATTTTAAAGGAAATCACCTGGCTATATTATAAAAGCAAAGTTTACCCACTCTTCTCTGTTTCTGCGATCTGGTCCTTTTATGTATGAGAGAACATGCTTTATAACAACCCAAAGAAGGACATAGGTTTTCTGTATTTAAGTTCAGGGCAGTAAACAGGAAGGATCACATTCACAGGTGAGTGGATTGCCTACACAGGACAATTACCTAAGGACATCAGAATTAGAGTTCTGCTCTAGATCCTCACAGGAGGGTGACAGGATAATCTGCAAGTGCCAATCAAATTAAGATGCATGTAAACACAGAATGCTCTAAACCACAGCTTGGAAGGAAACACTATATTAATTTGGGGTGAAACACTGAATTAATTGACAGATTGTGACTTCTCTGCCTACTTCAGCCTAAAATGTGTTTAGATCAGAATCTTTCTGTTCTTCAAAGTGTCTAGAATGAAAATCAGATCCAGAAACTGCAATATGTGATGGTGGAGCACGGCTCTGACAAACCAGTTGAAATATCACCATAGAAGGTTTGACTCATTCTAATGAAAAGCTTCAATTTGTAGTAGAATGACTAACCATCTTTAGACAATTAAATGTATCAATACAACATAACCTGTTAGTTTTTCTCGTTAAAATCGATATTTAGAACATTCAGTATTAGCCAGGGTGATATGCACAAATGCACCAAATCCTATTGACTTAAACATGCAAGATTTGAGTACTTTACGTATCTCTGGTCTATTGATGGGCTTTTAATTGGTGGTGACACTTCATGTATCATGTGCTAAATTCTTTCTAAAATGTGCCATCTAAAGTAGGTGCCAAGAATTGCAAATTCTGGTCGTAAGCTTTTTGAAAAATATGTTATTGCTGGGATTCAAAATTAAAACAGTGTTTAGAGAACCCTGTCTACAGGTAGTTTATTAACTGGAGTTAAATCTTAATGCCATGAGTGAAAAATAATCTGGTTCAATGGGTGAAGCAATAAGCTTAATGTAGATATAACAGAGGCCTTATGTGAAACTTGATGTGAATAAAAGTCCTAACATCCATTTCTTTCTGAGCTTTTGGAAGCATATAATGAATAAATAAGTAATCTCATGGTTTACTATTTATTTACTCCTAAACACTTTTTCATACTCTGTAGCAAAGCAGCATTTAGTTTTCTCTGAAACTGAGACTACATTGTCTTATAAATAAGCGTTAGTCCTGGATTTAGAGCTTCCAGTCTGCATTAACAGGAGAGATAACAGAAGAAATTGGGGGGGCGGGGGGGGCGGCGGTTTAAGGCAGGAAATTGAGGTTGCTTTTCTACTATTCTCCCCTATCTTGCAGCCTTGTCTATTTAGACTGGTTGGCTCCTTGTAGCAGCGACTTTTATTTTCTCTACAGAACCTCATGCATAGTTGAGTGCCATATTGAAATACTGTAGCAGAGCTTAGAAACACAGATTTATTGAATACTACTGTAGTGACTTAGTCAAAAGAGCAACTTATTCTTGCACAGTATTGCTTAGGGATGTCTTTGCAAACACTACTTTCCAATGGTCTTTTGAAAAAGAATGATGCGGTAGACGCTGAGGAAATTAGTAGTTATGGAGGTATATGCTACAGATGAACATATAAGTCAGACCAGCATATTTGAGGGTTTCCACACATTTTAAAGGGCTAAAGATCTGGAGTAGTGACCAAAATACAGTTAACTCATCCATAGCAGTTTTGTCTGGCAATTTATCTGTTTTTTCCTTTCTCTGGCCTTGTGATTTGATGCAAGCATCAGACATTGGTTATTCCATGTGGAACCCCTTGGGCAGCCCTTCATCACCATATGAAAGCACAGGGAGGTGTGTGAGCTTCGTCCAGGTGGACTGCAAAAGGCTTTACAAACCGACGTACTTGCTACACAGAAGAGAACATACCAAAATTGTAACTTCCTGAGTAGAAAGGAAAAGGTTCTACATGATTAGAACCTGGATAAAGATACCTTTCCTTCTGAAGAGATCTGAGATGTTACAAAACACCTAGAAACTTTACTAATACAGCCAGTTTACTTTGTAGCATCACTTTTGTACTTAACAGAAATATTGACAGTGGGAATCATCTTGGACTTACCTTGGTAGAAATATTTCTTTTCCCATACTGGGAGAGTTATCCTGGGATACAATGTTTTAACTTAGAGACAGTAGGCCACTGTAATTGTCCTGTAATAACTGAAGTAGCAAAACTGCAGTTAAGTACTTAAGCACTTAAAGCTAATTGGAAATTTGCTTTTAATTCCATTGGAAACAATTTTACTTTTTCTCACTTCCTGAGTTTTCCAATTGCAAGTCAGGGCAGCTGCAGTCAATCGCAGCACTTGAGTTGGTACATATGAGGGGGTTCCCACAGGGGTCAGAATGTAGAAACAGAAATTGAGAAACTCCAGAGGTAAGAATTGCCAGGTTTTTCTTTGTACCTGTCAAAAAAGTGGATGGTACTTGTAGGTGATAATTGATGTACAATTAGTATTCAATTTTGAAATTAAAAATGCATTCCCTGACTTTTAGAGTACTTAACATCAGGTTTGGAGCAAAAGGTATATTTACTATTGAAATAAAAGTATATATTTGGGAGCAACTTGTCAGGGGAAAGTTCTGTTTGGTGAACATGGTTGGCTTAAAGACAACAAAAGCCATTGGCAAACCAAGATAGCTTGAGGTTAGTATGTCTCACCCTGCACAAACATGTATGTAAGCAAATTAAAATACAACAGTCTGGGTTTAAACTGCTCTCAGGAGAGACCCATAAAGGATAGGGTAAATGAAGCACTTAGTGGCTAAATGCACAGGGTTAATTAGGCACAGACACACACAAACTCAAGATACTCTGAGTATCTCTCTTACTTTATGAATTTACAGGAGGGGGAACATTCCTCAGGAAAAAACCTCAAGAGCTTTTCAAGAGCACAGAACAGACTTAAATATTTTCTTACAAGTATTTGTACCAGATCTTGTATCAACCTTACTTAGAATTGGCGAGCAGGATGAACCCCCCATAATC
>NW_009221004.1:0-9484 GCF_000690835.1 Fulmarus glacialis | reverse complement strand
CCATTCGATGATTCTATGATTCTATGATTTGCCACTTTGCATTGGCATACTTTGTTACTTATGACCTTACTGAACCAAATCTGGTTGATTTTATACTATTACTCCAATTTCCCAGCAACATTTTGGAACACATCCTATATTCTTTATTTCGTCATCCAAATAACTAATGAAAATATTAGAATCAGGTCCAGGAGCGAACCCTGCGGGAGCCCATTTGGAAAGCCCTCTAAATTCGAAGGAAAGGAATTAGTAATTTTTGTGTGAATACAGTCTTTTTCTGTCAAGTATGTCTTAAGATGATTTCACAGAGATCGTAGTTCCCGGTCAGCTTATGAGAATGTCATATGAAATGGTGTTAAAAACCCTGCTTATTTCAAAATATATGACATATACTCCCTCTCCCTTATTCTACAACACAGTTGTTGGGTTCAAAGATGGAAATTAGATGGTTTTAACATCACTCATTTATGACAAATCCAATCTGGTTGAGTGTATATTTCTATTATCAGTCAAGTGCTTAATAACTGATTGTTTAACAGTTTATTGTATTTTTTTTCTGCATTACATGCTAAACTGACTGCTGTATAATTCCCAAAGTCTTTCTGTCCCCTCTTTAAAGACAGGCGCTATGTTTGCCCTTCTCCCCTCCTCTGGGATCTCCCCCGTTCTCCATGAGCTCTCCCGGATAATTACTAATGAGTCAGAGATCGCTCTGGCTAGTGCCTGAAGTGCTCTAGGGGGAACCTCATCCAGTCCTGCTGACTTGAATTTGTCAAATTTCTTTGAATTACTTTAACCGTTTCTTTTGCTATTTTGGATTGTCTGATCCCCTTGGTAAAAGTAGTTCTGATAAATATCACTTCATCATCTTTTCTTTTTTTTTTTTTTCTCCATGGGTAAAGCGTAAGAAATAATGAACGGTCCAGTCTTTTCTCTGTTGTTATTTCTGTTCTCTCATTTTCTGTTAATTCAGTTATGCGTAATATCCATTGCCTTCCTCTTATTTCTGATACCTTTACAGAGCATTCTTTTATCACCCTCTACATCCCTTCCTAATTGAAACTCATTTTGTCCCTGGTCTTTCTCATTTTAGTCCTCCATAGTCACGCTATTCCTTTACAGACATAATTTTCCTAGTCTTGTTTCCAGTCTTTGTACAGCTTAATGTCCATTCTCCTTTTTCTGCTTCCCTCACTCCTTCCTTTCTTCAGAGGAAGACGTTCCATCATTTTGTTATCTCTTTCAACTTAATTAACCTCCACCTTCCTATTCTCAGCAATCTCCTCCTCATTAGTCGGAGTCTAATCTCAGAGAGCTACAACAATTTCCTCCTCCCACAGCAACTTTGCTCCATCATTTGAACTTTTGTTGCCAGCCTCCTCCAAACTTAGTTTAAAGCCCTTCTGCTGGGCTTACAGGGCAGTTATTGTCCAGTCTCTCATTGCAGAACACCCTTGTCTCATTTGCCAGACAGGAAACCATTATTTATTTTGCTCTATTTTTGCAGATCTAATTAATAATCAATTTGTCTCTTAAACCCATCCTCACCTCTGCAATATGCCAGTCCTTGCCCTGACTTTTACTCCCAGCCAGAAGGATGAAAGAGGACATTTCCCATTTCCTCATCTCCTTCCGTCTTGTCCCCAGTTCCTAGATTTAAAGAGTAGCTGGGAGGCTTTATTTAAAACTCTTTTTAGGGTGGTAAATTAATACGGTGGTTCCTGTAAGCATTACAGAGGTCACCTGCATGCTGAGGCACCCTTCTCCAGCTCAGTGGGAGACTGAGCAGGCATTTAGGAAAGGCAATTAAGAGGTCTGAGTGTACTGTGCATTGAAACATCCCTTCATCCTTTGAGATTTATAGCATCCAGCACACAGATGGCAATTTTTTTTCCACCAAAAATAGTGAATCAGACAACAAACCCAGGCCCATATGAAATGTATTAAATTAAGTTCCCAGCTCTTTGGGTCACTGTTCTTCATAAAATGATTACATCTGAATCTAAAGAACATGAATCTGCAAGGTCGCATAAGCAGCAGACCTGCAATTCCACCTACGTCCACCTGCCTCTTCTTTTTCCTTAACTAGACATAGGTGACTCTTGCTCAAGGCTTCCCTTAGGCTCTCCAGACTCACTCTCCACTGAGCAAGTACAAGGACTTAGGTAGCATTTAAGCCAGATGAATATAGCTGTCAACCTCCATTTTGGCAGAGAAGAGTAAATAAGTAGTTCTCAGTATCTGAGCAGCCTGTTCCTCATCACTGGGGCTACTGGTGAGGCTGAGCATTTTGCCACATCAGAGCCGGCACGTACCTAGAGCGCTGACCCCACGGAGAACACTTGGTGGGACCCAGAAGAGTAGAGGTTATTCAGGCTTAAGACGATAAGGCTTACTGCTGTCTTTAACTACCCGTAGGAGATTATTGTAAAGACAGTACCAGATTTTTCTTGAAGGTGCGCAGTGATAGAACAAGAGGCAATCAACCCACGTTACAGCAAAGGACGTTACAACTAGGTATTAGGGGGGGAAAAATTACAATGGAGGTGGTCAACTATTGGAATAGGAATCCAGAGAGCTTTGGGGATCTCCGTCCTTGCAAAACTCAACTGGGCAAGGCTCTGAGAAATCTGACTGAAGGGTAAAGTTAGCCCTGCTGTGAGAGGGGAGTCTGGAGATCCCTGGAGGTCTTTCCCTCCCCAAATTGTTGTGTGGTGCCGGGATCCTGCGCGGATGGGTCTGGGGTGGTTGTATTGCTGTCCTGCTCATGACAGCTGATTGCCAACAAAATTGCTAGACTGCCCGAGCGTGTTGGTTCTGTGTGCATAAATTTGTAAGAATACTCTGTGCTATACTGCATATAATAGGAAACTCCTAGGTAATTACGAATTCATTGGTTTAACACTGATCCCAAACAATACCAAAGAAAATCTGATATAGGCTATGATTAGTAATGAATTAAAGGATGCTAACCTGATTGATATGCCTGAGCAGTTTTATGGAAAGCCTGTCATGTCAAACAAATGAATGTTTTTTAAATGAGAATGTAAGTTTGGTTAATAAAGATAAGGCTGTTATAAATTATTTGGATTTCTGCGAGTTATTGAACAGTTCCTGAACACAGTCCCAATTAAAGAAAAATGGTACAAAACCTAATCTGGTATACTAAATGGATTAAAAACTATTTCAGCAAGAGATCTTATAATGTAATTTGAAACTCAATTATACTGGAGATATTGAAGTCTTCCATTTATTTATTTTGGACCCTGTATTGTTCAGTGTCTTCAAGATTGACCCAGAGGAAATGATAAAAATCATCACCGATAAACTTGCAGATGACGTGAAAGTCAGTTGTACCAGACCCATGGTAGGAGGGTGGCAAGGAAATAAGATGAATTTAAATACAACAAAGTGCAGTGTCACTGTTGTTAAAAGTACAGATCATGTTTGCAAGGGGAAAGACAATGGCTCAGAATGTGGGAGCAATGAAACAGCCCAAATAACCCACTAAATGGAAACATGCTGAGAATAAGAGAGAATTTTGCAGCAACCCCAACTCAACTAACAGCACAGAAAGTTGTGGGTTTTTTTTTTTTCAGGAAAAAGGCTTTGGGATATTCTTGAAAATGGAGAAGAGATTGATTTGCCACCCAGGATGGCATTCAAAGAGCTGTTGCAAGGAGGTACAAATCATCAGCATGCAGGGATTTATATCAATGCAAGAGTAAGATATTGCTGTACTCACCTATGCTGCACCTTGCAGGCGCTGGGGACACCGCTTCGCTGCCGCAGCAGGGATCCAGGATGCCAGCCAGCAGCTGCAGAAGGGAGCGAGCCTTCTTCGTGCTTCATATTTCTCTTCATCATCCCCTTTTCTCACTCGCCGGCACTAGGCATCAACTGGTTTTGTTGGTACAAGGGAGATTGCAGCCTCCTTCGGCTGTCACATCCTGAATCCCTGCCAGATTTGTGTTGCAAGAACTGATGCCAGTGTTTTTAACCCAGAGCGTATTTGGCCCCTAGTGTTCTCCATGACATAGAATAAACATTAGGGAGGAGATTCAGGCTTCAATGAGAAATGCTTTCCCATGATACGTTTTCATTTTGGCATGCACACTGTTTATGATGAAAGGATCCTAAAATAATTGTATTAGATGAACCGTCTGTTCTTCTTGCTTTGAGGCCAGTACAGCATGACATTTCAGAGATAAAATGTTGTGGAACAGCCTCTGACTTATAGCCCGATGGAACTTTTTCGAAGCCATTCTTCTTTCTCCTTTCTCTTTTTATTTGCTTGAGGTTTATTACCTGAAAACGTCAAGCTTCCATCACAGTGTTGCCAAAAGATCATCCTGTGCATTAGCTAAACCTTAAATTATCAGCAAATTTAATTTTTCTTCAGAAGGCTGGTTCACAAGCAGTCAGCTCCCCAGTGGAGAAAACTCCTCCTTCCAATTCAAAGGAATTCCAGGATTCACAAGAAATACTACATTTCCAAGAGGAGACTGTCTGTCCTTAGGAGAACTTACTTCTGCGTGCAAGTTCAAGTGAGTCTACGGGACCTTAAATCAAAGGAGACCAATGCCAGGTCAGTTGCTGAGTAACTGATACTGATCGTCACATCCTGACCAGCTGGATGAATGACAGCAACAATTTCTTGGGATAGCATCTGAAGTCTTCTACATTTTCTCATTAACTCATGACTGCAACCTTAACGAGGGGAAATTAATTTGTGTTGCAGATAGACGGTTTTGTACCGTGTCCTTTGGACAAAGGTACGTAATTATAAAACCTCTGAATCATTATGCACATTGCTTAGATTATTGCAATTACAGGAAAGTGAAGAGAGCGCCTTGCCAAATGCTTTGAGAGTCACAGGTGAAAAGGGCTAGCCAAAAGCCACATCATTCACATTGGGCTCCTTTGGGAAGTGCTCCATATCTGGAAACAGGAGGGGAGAAGATTTAGCAGGTCCTTGCTGCTCTTCTCCTTATAGACTCTACTTTGTGGAAAGAGATGGGATCCCATCATGCTGGTCTTGGTGGAGGGACATGGTGCACCTTGAAGGAGGCCACGTCTCTACCCTCCCCATCCACTCAGCAGCAGCGCTGCGGGACGCAAGCTGTCCCTATCATGAGGTGTGGCGTATGATGTACCCGAGAAAAGTCTCCTTTGCGTGTCCCTGCCGCTCCTTTTGCTGTAAACAGTGACCACGCGGGGCACAAGCTGAGCCTTTGCCGGCACAACTATTTATGTTGCACTCACTTGGGATAGTTGCTTCATAGCTGAGATTTTTGAAAGCCACTGAGGACAGTGGTGAATGGAGGATGATGGAAGTCTCAGAATAAAACATGACAAGTCCTGCCCCCGAGAGTTTGGGACTGGCACTTCTGCCTGCACCGTAGCAAGGAAACGGGACAAACCGAGCAAGGCATTTTTGTTGGATCATTTATTTATTGTTCTGTGCAAAGCACAGGGTGTAACTATCACCAGTCATTTTTGGCTATTGAGCTAGCACCAGACATCACTGTGTTACTATTACAGCAAAACATATTAGCTAATCGTGAATTTACTTTTAGCCACGGTGACTGCATGGCTTTCCTGTTTTTGCGCAATACTACAGGACGTGAGACAGATCTCACAGTCACGAATTTCTCCTGGGTGGAGACTTGCTTATTGCAAACAGCCCCACGGGTGTGGGGATGCACACAGGGCCGTCGCTGGAGGTCGTCTGTTGGACTGGTTGGACCCTGCTCTGATCCAACAGCTACGTCTACGCTGGTGACTAAGTAGGACCAGGGCACAGGGTCAAGCGTTGCCCACACTGCTATATTTTTAGTGTGGTCCCTGGTAGAGTTTTGGCCGAGGCTAACAAATGCTCTCCCAGGTCATGTCTGGGCACAGGTCTGAGCTTACCACTCCTGATGGGCGGTTTGACTATAAGGTCCCTGTTTTGGAGAGTAGAAAAGTTTATCCTGGTGGCCAGCTGGACTCGGGGCCGGGGAACACAGCCAGTATGGCTGTTACTCAGTTGTTCTTCCATAGCAGTTGCTATCAAGAAGCATCACCCAGGTCTACTCCAGCCCCTTGATTTGTCACAGTTTTTTAATGCAAAGAAGGCATCGATTTCCCAGTGGCTTAACGCTCCGTAGCTAATTTTCCCCACAATACACAGAGGTGCATTAGCCAGTCCTAAAGACCTCGTGTTCTTTAATTTGTCCTTTTTTCCCAGCATCTCTTTTTCTGCTTTCATATGTCTTCTCTAGATAAGCAAGGGTTGCCAGCACTCAGAGAGAGGTACTAGAAAATGCTTGGTAGTTGGGATTGTCCCAAAGCAGAGCCCCAGGCAACAGTGTGTACAAGCCGTGGCTAGGACACAGCCCAGGGCATTTGCCTTCTCTTTCTTGGGGACTGTTGACTGGTTCACTTGAGAACATTCAAAAATGTCCTTTATGTACCAGGACTAGGCATTATGGGCATATGCTCTGAACTGATGTCTGCTTCTCTCCATCCACCGTATGGAATAAGGCTCAGCCTTGGATGCTCTGGTGCCTAAAAAGGACAGTAGCGGTGCCCATCCTGAGAAACCAGCTCCTCGGTTCCTAGGTCCAGGAAGACAAGCCAGCTCTGGCTGTATTCAAAATCTGTATCCAAGAAAGACCAACGTATGTACCAGCCTGTCCTCTGTGCAAAGGACACCCAAGCCACTGTGTGCTCCTGGTAGGAGAGGACCAGGACCATACCACAGCAAGCCCCGTAGCAAGAGGACCAGGCATAACACAGCAAGCCCCATCAGGTAGCACCAACATGGACACCCTACCCATGCTCTCACCGCTGGCTCCTCCTGTGACTCCTGGGCTAGCTCCTCGCTCTTTACGTGCCTCTCGGTCAGCTATCAAGGGACATCCTTCAAGGCTAGCACCAGCTCTTCTGGCTATCCAACCCTTCTGCAGGGCAGACTTAAAAGCCACTGATGGGGAAGGAGCTACTCAACCCTGCAGATCTTTCATGATCCATCCTGGAAGGCAGGGACTGTGCAGCCTTGATGGAGATATTACACTTACTTGTCTTTTGTCGACACTTTAGTTTTTGTTCATTTTGGGTAAACAAGCTTCCTCTAGCAGAATAAGCTGTCTTTTGCATTATGCTGACTTTTTGCTAGTATAATATAAAAAGCACGTGGGCTTTTGCTGACGCTGTTATTCCAGCAAAATGTTTAAGCATGGGCTTAGCCTAATTCTTTGACAATATTCCCAGATTTATTACATGCAATGAGCAAGCACAGAACAAGTATTTCAGTGTCAATCTCTGGGTTGGAAACAGACACAAAGAAATAATTTCTCTTCTCTGCAACATCCTAATTGCTCCTTTTACTCTCTGATGGGCTGTAAGATTACCAGTTTCCTAGGAGGTTTCCTTACTGTCTCTCATACATTAAAAATTTCCCTATTTGTTCTAATGCCCTTTCCTGTTTGCGCTTTGAATTGTCCCTTAGGTTTCTCGATATCCAGCTTATACCAGACCTTCCAAGGTTTAAAGCCTACAATTTCGAAAGATGTTAAGTGATTTTAAGAACGCCTTTCTTTCAATATGCATCTATGAATGTTTTATAAGATTTTTCTGTCGTGCTACCAATTTTTTAGTACTATTGAGTTGTATATTTTAATAAAGACTAAAATACCTGAAAGATAGTCCACTCACAAATGAAAATCAGCTGCAATTTTAGTGTTACGTAATACACCTTTATAGAAAAAATCTCGTAGAACTGGGTAAGGAAAGAAAGCAGTGGGAGTCAATAGAAATTTAACTCAGTTTTATGGAAGTTATTTTAAAACTCTGTAGAGTTAAACAGAGAATAATTTAATTTTTACGGAGTTTTTAATAACCTCTAAAACTCTATTGCATTGATTTAATATCATATAAGAGCTCAACAGAAAGGTATAATTTCCTGCTAAATTCTATAGGATCGTACCGTAGGTTTGTATCCTAAAAATAATTTTATGCCTAAGAGAGCATCTTCTCTGAGCGGAAGACTGCCTCCCCCCAGCTGCATCTCTCTGTAAGATGCTTTAGCTTCAGATCCTTTTGCTTGCGTTTTGTTTCTAATATTTTCTCTCTACAGTGTTGGGGAGGAAAAGAAGAAAGAAGAGGTTGCCTACTTCTTTTTCTTTTGGTTATTTCTGCTTAATAAACTGAACAACTTTCTCTCTGCCCAAATTTCTGCTTTTGGAAGCTCCGTATCATGTCATAAATGCTACTTGTTTGAACAAACAGAGATTTATTTACGGTGCTGAAAGGACTTCTTGTGCTCCCTGCCTCATTTGCAACATTATTACCGATTGATTTCTGCTGTACCTATTATTGACTTGCCAGCAATATTCCAAAGTAAGGTTGGGTCTATGTCAGAAAAATTTGTTGCCTTACACTGAGCCTTTTTCAGCACCGTCTACTCAATATTGTTCCTCTACCCCGCTACTGCTCCAATAAACCAAAACAGCTAGCTGTTGTCTGAAATGAAGAATAATTGGAAACACCATGCCTGCTTCTTTCAGCGCAAGTAACAATTCGGCCATTTAGGGCTCCTCTAACACTCCTGAACGCAGAACTACTAAAATCTTGGCTCCAATTAGATAGTAATATTAAAACTTACAAAATCCTGGCAGCATTTACCTCCGCGCTGCACAAAGACAGAGAGGTCAGGCTAAAATAACACGTGGGATCTGAATTACCGCATGCAAAAAGCCAGCGGGCAGAGTTGCAGCATCTTACCTGCCTCCTTCCTAGCCAAGGATTTGCTTGGCAAGTGGCAATTAATGAAGCCTGAAAAATGTTCTTTGGGAAATATTTGCAGTAAGTCCGCCCGCGAGCTCGCCGGGGTTGCCTTTTGTTCGCTGCGTTCACGCGGACCCTTCGCCACGGCCTCCAGCTCGCAGCGTGAGCTCCGGGACGCTGTTCCAGCACGAGCGGAGGATGGGGAATAACATCCTGGGGTGCTGAAGCTCTCAGAGGGTCGGACGTGGGACCCCGGAGGACACCTGGGATGCCAGAGGTAAGGCTGGGACAGATCTCACCAGGGTTGGATTGCAGCCTCCTGCTCCAAATACTTGAGTCCATATCCCCAGAGAGAAGATTTCAGGACCTCACTAGGTGATTACGCTGAGCTAGCTATAAACCCGAGCGAGGAAATCCTCTGCCTAGATAGCAAAGGGGATGTAGACCCAGCACAAAGGACACTAGTGTTGTCTCCTTCCCCAGCAGCTGGCTGTGACTCATCCCTCGGTTTCCCCTCCTAGCCATGACTCGTATTTGCATCTGTGATGCTACCTTCTTCTTGGCTTTGACCATCCAGCCCAGTGCCCATGACACATCTGATGGCAAAAGCCTCTCCCCCGCTTCTGTCTCTTTGAACTTCGAGCTCTGTCCTGTTGTCTCTGTACCGCAGGGACACTGTGTCGGCAGAGGGTAGGAAGGCTCTGCAGAGGGA
>NW_009221003.1:0-11984 GCF_000690835.1 Fulmarus glacialis | reverse complement strand
TATATTATATGCAAGTATGATTACATTTGTACTGCACTGGAGTTAAAAAGAGTGCTTGGGACTCAGAAGAATTTTGACTTTTTCATTTTAGACGTGACCTTGTTTTGCAATTTTTAAAAAAATATTATTATTTTTCCCAGGCTTTACCTAGGTTTGTAATTCTACCAAATACCATTACAAGCAACAGTAGTAAGACAACTGTTCAATGACAGGTCCAGCTCTACAGAGCAAAAGAGGCGAACAATCTCTAGCAAAACAGTAAGATATTACTTACTGTTGACTGACCTTTCCCTAATTGTGTATGCTTTACAAATAAACCACAGGGACAAGGGAGGTAGCAAGGCCCCTCTTCTGCATCCTTACAAAATGAGTTTCTTTTTAAAGTGAAACAGCATTATTGATCAAAGCAAAGGGTAACACCATATGTAAAGAAGAAACAGCTGGCAGTCACCTTTCTGTCACTCACTTACACACTTGCACACAGACCCACACTTATTAAAAACAGGTCAGATCGGATTCCAGGTTCACCCTGCAAAATTAATGACAACCTTGCAATAAAGTAACAGCATGAATTTGAGCCTTGTAATACAACGTGATTACTAGCGTTTTTATTAGCTGGGTTTGAGCAGCAGGCAAGGCCGGCTGGTATTTGACACACAAACAGGGATGTTACCAGGTGCGCCGCTCTAAAGTGTCACATCAAAGTCGCAGCCCTGCTGGCTTGGTTTACACCTGAGCCAATTAGCCTGGGAGATCAGAAGAGGCTGAAAAAGAATACGTCTTCTTATTTTTGTGCAGGAGAGAATCACTTGATCCCAAGTAAGACGATACAAGGAGAACAATAGCAGATAAAGTATGGCAAAGGAAGAAGCGGGCATGAGGTGGGGGAATCGGCGAGAGGTTGCGATGAGAGGACTATCATCAAATAAAAAGCAAAGTGGAAAGCAAAAGTGCCATATGCCTGTCCCTCTCTCAGTGTGTTTGTCAGTCTTTTGTTGGCAACAAAAGGGCTAATTGAAATGAAACAATCTCCAGTCTGTTTGCTGGCACATCAAATATGCTGTAAGATCTGTTGGTTCTTGCTCCTCCTGAATTATTGAAGAAGCATGGCTTCTAGAGGAAAAAAGAGTGTGGAGGGATCTTCAAAATACACTGCTTTTTTTCTGGTATTGGTTTTGTTTTTTTAAGTGCTCTCTTCTGGCTTTCCTGGATTTCGTTTAATGTAATAGCAGGCCTGTACAAAAGATGTAAGAATTTAAACCACACTAGTTAACTGGAGTATCCCCTTTCTAAGTTAAGTGTCTGAGCATCAGCATTCGGATACTTTGAAATGTCTTTAGCGTGACAAACTCCTCCTTTTACCGCAGGAAAGCAGGTTTTCAGCTGTGAGTTTTGCCTTCTTTTTGCTTTCTTTTACATATGAAAACAGTTTAAGAAAACAGAAACGAAAACTATTTCAGGGTCGCAAAATCAAAAAGTATTATTTTTTTAACCAGTTTATTTGACAGTGACATTCTCATTACATAAACATGAAAAGCAAATGCTGCTGTATATTAAGGCAGACTCAAAAAGATTCAGCATTCAAATAAAAACTGACCTGGTTAAAGTTGAAAAGCTGACATAATTGAAACAGGTGTTTGCAAATGCTGTGTTTTAGTATTCATCAAGATATATTTTAAATTTTCTCCAAATTACTCAGAAATCAAATGAAAAAAACAGATTACCAGAACTCTTTTACATGGAAAAGAACTAGGAAACTGTTAATTCAATGAAAATTGATCTTTGTAGGGTATGAATTGCAGGTAAGTAACTTTACTTTCTCAAGAGACATCTGCCTGAGTAGATCATCACATTTATTCCCAAAATGTCTTCTTTCCTGCACAGACTTTCAATATTTAATTATAGCTATTATTGAGAGTGATTGATGTCATGAAAATTCCAGGTCAGGTAATTCTGTAAGAGGGGTCTGGAAAAAAAGTAAAGCAACTTCTTCTTACCCCATGGTAAGAGATTCAAATGAATGCCTTCCATGAAGGGACGTGTCCAGCTTTTGTAGTTGGACATTCTCTTTGTTACGCAGTGGGAGATGACTTCAAAGAGCTGAGACGCAGAGCAGCCATGTGGCAAGGGGATACATTAGCCATAGAGGTTGACAGAGTTCTCAACAGACACTCTCAGCTTGCCCTCAACAAGGATGGGCCACTGTGCCCTCAACAGTGGATGGGCAAAAAGAAGCAGCCTAGTTGCTGCTGGGCCAGAAAAGCTGTGGGATCTGACCTTCTTCTTAGTCTGTTTGTGGTTTCCAGACAAATATTTGCTAACCCTCTCTCTATTCTTCCCCAAGTCACCTGAAGAGCAGCAACAGCTCCTCAGGACTCCCTGAGAAGGGTGGTGCCTAAAGCCCATGTCTGAGATTTGGGTTCTCAAGCTCTCTGACTGCTGGAAAGCTTTATAAAAGATGAGTGCTCTTGACATAACCAGGACACAGTGTGAGTGAATTACTGTGACTGTGACCATATCTCACAAGTGCCTAATTTTCTGTACCCTGCATTGCTTTGGCTAGGAATATGTGGAATAGAAAACTCCACAAAGTCAACCTCAACCACCAGGAAAATTTTTGTCAGTATGCCATGCACCTAAAGCGACACAGGTAAGTCTTTTCCTTCTCAGTCCTTGTGGGTGTGAGCTCTTCCAGTATAGCTATATATATATATATATATGGAAGTTTAGTTACCTCAGAGATTTGGTGACCCACTGCAATATAAATGAGGGAGTTTTATGTTGTGCATAGGAGCTGTTCCCTTAGCTTTGACACAGACGACTGTCCCTCATCTTAATAGACATGGAGCCTTCTCAGGAAGGGTTCTAGCTCTTTCAAGATTATTTCCTTCCTTTAGAATCTCTGTCAGAAGCATGGATATGTTCTCAATTTGTGTATTAGGCAAGGTTAAATCTAAGGCACGTTCCTGGGATGCCCAAATTACTGCCATTACACAAAATACATTGTGTAAGAAATCTGAATTCACAGTCATTTGATTAATTGCAGCCAACTGAGATCAGTTTAATCAAGAGTTTAATCAATTCCTCTAGTATATAGGACTGATCACATATAGGTGTGAGATCATTTTGCTCTTTTTTTTACTGCTTGCAGTCTTAAAGGGACTTATGTGTTTGCAAGTTCTTGCATAGAAGTCTTTAAAAATAATTTATTATGATGTTGGCTTGAAGGACCTGAAAATACAGTAAAAAATTACCAGGATAAATTTTTCTTCACAAAATTTTAAAGTATATTTATTTTTCAAAAATTAGATTTTGGAAATATTTGGGTGTTTCACTTCTCTCCCAACAAAATCTTACTATCACACATGGATATGCTTGCTTGTCTTCCCTCCAGTAATTTTTCATTCTTTGGCCAGAGTCACCCAAATGAGACTCCTACAAGCCTTGTCAAAATAGGTATTGGTAGACATTTATTACTGTCCCCACTGAAGAAAAGGCTCACGTGGAGAGAATCCACACAGAAGGGAACCCAGTAAAAGCTCCCACTATGGGAAAACTTCAATCACATTTTCCATCAGAGACTGCACCTTCTTAAATGCCAACTTCATCAATCTTTGGCGTAAATCCATAAAAATGAGTGTCCATGCTTTTTATGCACAAAGAACTACTTCCACATTTTTTTTTCTCCAGGCTGGTACTAATTTTCCCTTTGTTATTGTAGCTTTTTTTTTTCATTGCATATAAAAGAGAAGGGTGAGAGGAGACAGGAGTCATGGGGAAAAACAAGTTATGAAACAAAGGAGCACGTCCTCCAAGTATACTTTAGAATCTGAACTGCAAAAATTTCATTGATAAACGTAGTTTTCAAGAATTTGAACAGTTTGTGATTTTTAATTCATCATCCAAAAAATATCCAGGCAAATCCAGAAAAATTTTTTTTCATTTGTTTCAAGACTGTCCTGGTAACACTACATTTCCATAGCATGTAATTCTCCTTTCTGCCAGCAGCCTGCTCCATGCTACTAAAACTGTTTAATTTCATAGTACTAAAGACTAGTTTTTCCAGAGTTATTGCTGTTACATCAGAACTTACCTGTTGCTGATTACTGAAAGTTGTGATGTTTTAAATCACTTCACTTTAGTCACTTCATTGATAAAGACATGTAGCTATGTAATATATACGTGTCAACATCTGCTATAGGATTTTTTTTAAATTAAAGACAAAATACAATATATATTGTACTACTGCTCAGGTAGGTTTTTTTCAATATAGTCTAAATGAAGAGAGAGTGTAAACAGCAAGATCAGGTTGGCTGGAGTCAGAACCCTCCCAACAAATCAATTAATGCTCCTCTACTCCCCTTAATGCCTTTAAATTAGATTAACAGAATGCTGACCCTCCTTTAATAAAGCCTAGCTTCGCCCTGTGGTATGCATCTAGATACTAATATCAAAGAAACAAGCCTGACAAAGGGAGGATAAAACTTACCAGTAGGCCTTGGTTCCCTGCTATTAGGATAATTGCTCAGGCTGTAGAGATGTTAAATTATGTTAAACATGTAGACTTTTTTTTTTTTTTTAAACTGACTCTGTGTGGAAAGAACTCACTGGCAGAAACTTTTGTGTATTCTCTGACTGTTCCATTTTAAAGAACTCAAAGTTGGAACTAAATAACAAACAGTATGTTTTCAATATGAAGTAGTAGGAAAAAACACTATATGCAGATGCAGCCAGTTCTCTATTGTAACTATTTCTAAACTGTCATATTTCAAATGACACCAAAAAACCTCAGAAGTTGGAATGACATAAAGAAGGCCCAACAAACAGCTGAAAATAAACAGCTGCATCATATATGTATGTGACTACAACATTTATAGTATGTACAACAAAAAGTATAATGGATTTGATTTCTGAAAACAATGTGCTGAGATTTGGAAAAAGACAAAATAGAAGTAATGTGCCAAGTCCAGGAACTCAAGAATTGCAGTATTGCTAACACTTTTTTATCATCTCCACAACCGTGCAAATAAATAGTAAATCCTTTACCTGCTCTGTGATTTTGCAAAAGCTTTTCCCTAGGAGCATTTCTTCATCACAAACTAGGACTTTGTTCACTGCACTGAACTTGTGGTTGTGCCATGCTGGAGTCCCTGCCACTATCTTTGTATGGTGTTTTTTTTCCTTGGTATCAACATTCTCTCTAGTATTGACTCATTTATGATGGTCAGAAGGTTGTGGTGAAAAATCCATCCTTTTCTCACCTATCTGCAGAGGGGAATAGGGAGAATGTAAAAATTCAGCCACAAGATTCTTCTCATATTTTCAAAAATCTGGTAAAAGAGCTAAGTGATATTTTTCATCAGTAACTTAGAGTGAAGGGTGATTATCAGTCCAGACTTACACACACAGACAGCTTAGTTTTCTTCTCAGTGTTCTTTCCTGGTTGGAGATCTAGTTTATACGGACAAATGAGATTTTCAAGTGAAGAATCAAGACATGGAAAAAATGTATTGGTGAAAATGTAGTTAGGCATATTCAGCTTAAATTAGGTTGGTGGGTTTTTTACATCGTTGAAAAGATAGTTCAAAATGGTGGCTTTGAACAGATGTTTCTATCCACTTTCACACACCTCAGGCAACCTCAAGCTATTTGTCATACTAAAGAGGCTGATGAAAGGGACCACGAAGCAGTAGAACTCCCCAGAATTCCTCTAATGGCTTTCAGAGAGTTCCCACTATTAACACTAGTACTGGCTGCCTGCTGAGATAAAGATATAGGACCATTAACCCCATATACTCCCAGCCTGGATTCATCTCGCCAAACTTTGAACATTTAATGATGGGGCCTCAATTAGGAATCTCATCAACCATGTTTCCCCTACAGTCAATAGATAGACACGCTTACCCTTTGGAAAATTAATCACATCTTAAGTGGGCTCAATCACTGCTGGAAGAATCAGTCCCTTCTCCCTGAGCCGGGGGAGCCGAGGACCCCGGCCTGTGTTCATTACTGATTGCCTAAAGGCAGAACTCTACCTCCTCCTGCCACCTCAGGAGCACATCAGGCTGCAGCCTCTCTGGTGCAGTGTACTGCCTTCCTTTTCTTTTTCTTTGCTGACTTCAATCCGGGTTTTCCTCCTCCCTGAAACTCCATACTTTCTCCCACACTGGAAGTTTCTCTCCATGACCATAGTATCACGTGTTCTTCACAAAGCTCCCCATCATTGCTGTTTTAGTCCAGCTTTACTTTCCACTTTGGTAGCATTTTCAGCCACATGCAGATCCCTTCAGGTCAGCATTGACTGTTCCCTGCTGGGTGCTGCTATCAGCTCCCCAGTGAGTACCTTGCTTGGACCTTCTACATTGTTCTTTGGAGGCTCCAGGCTATCTCCCCTGACTAGGTTCGAGGACTTCCAGGGAAGTTTAATTGCTGAGTGTGACATGCTGGGCTGTTGTATTCGTTATTTGGCTCCCTTCCTCTCTGTACAGTGGTTAGAGGAACATGCTGTCCGTTTCTAAATTCACGACCGCATAATTTAAGACTGCTGCCTTATACTGCCTGTGGCATATCTGTATTGGCACACCCTGACTAGGAGTCTATTAGCTCCTTGTACCGTTAATTAAGACGCACTAAGTTAACTTGACAATGATGGTCAATGTTGTTCGTAAAAAGTGTATGGCGAGATTTATTCGAGTGGAATATGTCAGATAGTGTCTCAATAAGCATCCTGCATTTCTTCCTTAAACAATCTATGGAAGATGGTATGATGAAATGTTAATAGTTGGATACATTTTAAATAGTCATACATAAACTTATTTACATCAGGCTCTGAAACCAACCATGGAAGGATTTTTATTTTTTTTTTCTTTTTAATTGTTTCTAGGAGTTGGAGGAAGCTAGGAAAAACAAAGCTGAAAAAGAAATAAACTGTTTATTTCTAGAGTAAAACCAAACACTATATGAGAGGAAGGCAAAAGGACTAAGGAGGAAGCTTAGTCTCTCTCTCACTCAGAGCCAAGGGTAAAGTAATCTTCACTTGTAAAATGGCATCACGCTATATCAGTAATTGTTTAGGATCTCTTAGAAGACAAATGGCATACATTCAGGTGTACTATGGAAAAAATAAAGGGTTTCCGATACACGTTCTGATACAATATTTCAGGCCTATTTTAAATTTATTCTTGGAAAACAAACCCTACACAAAAGATTTAGCTAAACCACTTCCTTAACTACAAAGACTACATGTGAAGATGAATTTTAACATTCTCCTGATGTCCTTGAATCTTGGTCTTCCCTTTAGGGTTTTCTATGTTACAGAGCGAAATGTGGTTAACACAGTCACTAATGCACTTGACTTCCTTATTCCCCTCTGGAACATATTTTACTTCAACAGATGTTTTCAAAATAATTAAATGGTGGTGAGCATGCATTATTGACAATGTCTGATGCCACACTAATGCACTCCACATTTAAACATTTGTCACCAGCAGGGCTGTGTGTTCAGGAATGTTGTGCTCTTTATAAATAACTTCTGTAAAGTATGTGGATTGTAAATATGAAAAAATAGGGAAATTCTGATATCTGCTAAATATTAATAAACCATGAATACAGCCTCCATTCTGTAGCCATGGTAACTGAAGTTTGGCTGTTATTGTTTGTACATTGCTCTTTAAAGTAGGATGTAATGCACCTCAAAGATCCTGTCTTGAGCCATTATGAGTGAAGGAATTTAGCCCCTGAATTGTGAAAGAACAATTATATTTTTGTGAAAAATTATGCAATGGCTGCTAAATTTTTCTGGTAAAGTGAAGTGCTAAATATTGATGGGAAATCTATGGCTAATATTAGTTAAACAGTATTAGATCTTGTCCACATACCTATACACTGTGAAGAGGTTTTCTTTTTTCCCTTTTTACTTAAACTTAAAAAAAAAGGGGGGGGAAGGGAAAATGAAAATTATCCAGTCTTTGCCATTACATTATTAGTTCCTCTAAAAGTTCAGAAAATATCACTACTGTACTGTAATAAAATTATATTAGGTGTTCAAGCTAAAATAAAGAAAAGTTAGACTTTTTCTCTTATTAGGATTTAATGATATTATTATAATTAAGCTTCTCATTAATTTTTTCATGCTTTATATTGAGTTACTGTCCCCTGCAGATTTGAAATGAAATGATCATATAATTACAGCAGTCCATTTTTAAATGAGGATATTTGGAATGTAGTTTTGCACCTAGGGTTTTCTGAAATTATAAATCATGAGTAGAATTACAAGATTGCTCATTTCTGTTAAACCTCATAATTAGAAAGGAGTGCAGAAAGAATGTTATACTTAAAATTCATGGATAAAACTGTGTGATGCCCAAGTAGAGGCATAATGAGAGTGAATATTTATTTGTAGACACGTACACATAAGCATTAAACACAACTAGAACTGCTACTTGCTGCATTTATTGCAAAAACTAAATGCTCAAAATTATCAAGTCTCTCACCCCTATCATGTCTCTAAGTGAAACTCTGAAACTGAAGGTAAAATATACTTGGGATCTTTTAATTTTTCTTGTGGCCTTTGCATCATTGTGATTCTGCTGAGGTCAGTATGTGAGAACAGAACAGTGTCTTAAAAGTAAGATTCCAAAGAAATAAATTAATAATATTTGTCAATAATTATTATGTAAGACTAATAGACAACAGATGATGCATTTCTCTGTTGGACATATATATTCAAGTACTGTATCCCTGTATGTACATACTATGAATTAGTCAGAAACAGAAGAAATTAAAAATTAAGCACTTGGGCAAAGTAAAAGAACCATATATTCTGCCTCAGATGACAGTAATAGCAAGAAAAAAAAATCCAAATAAAATCTTCCTGAAAAATTGTGCAAAACAAAAGGCAACTGTCAATTCTCAAGACTAAAAGCAATGCCTTTGCATGACATTCCTGAAGAAAGAAGTCAGTGTTGGAAGAAAGTGTTCAAAGCATCATCATAGTAACAATTAACAGAGTAGATTAATGTTCCCTAATTAAAAAGTAGGCTATATTAAATTCACACAGTCCATATTAGACTTCAATCAGTACCTAATTCATATAGAAACCTATGGCAAAATGATAATTAGTATCAGCTGATACAGAAAAGGTCTGTAAAGTGACAGGAGTACAAGTCACCACTTTCTTTTCCAATCACCTCTGAAAACATTAGCAGCGTTCATGCATGAAGAAAATTCATCCCTAAGAGACAAATTAAGTCAGCTCAAGTTCATTGCTAAAATGAAAAATGGTGAAAACAATGAGGAAGTAAGGAATATAGAGGAACAACTCTAAAACAGTCATAGAGGGATTAGGACAAAACACCACTGCAGTCTCTGAAAAGAAATGAAAATAACACTCTTACAGCATACAAGAAAAGGAAACCCTTTAAACAAAACAAGAGAGTAACTCTCATTAGGTCTTTGAAGAGGAACTGGAAGCAGATATACAACTTACAGACACAGAAAAAAATAGTAAATGTGAAGCAATGAAAAAAAAATTAAAGAAAACCAAAGCAGAATAGGACAATCATTTTAAGATGTAAAAGACAATACTCCCACAGTAAAATATAAAAAAAATCTCAGGTAAGCTAAAGAAAATTTCTAACAGCACTCAATAACAGCTTAGTTAAAACTGGCATGTGAAACCTTCATTACAATGTGCTCTTCTGTACGTACTATCTTCAGGAAAATGCAACACCACTTTCAGTCAAAATACAAACTATACAACAGGTAAATATTGCCAGCAATAGTGTGATATTAGCACACAATTTAGTCCAGGTATGAAAAAAACCAGTGTCTTTCTCTTTGTGGCCATATCTTTTCTCCAGGGAGCAAAGATTTTCTTCCTAAACACAAAAAGTCAAAAAGACACTGCGAAATAATTTTGAGACTTCACATGGCATCTGTGAAAGACAGGTGGAAACCAGAAAAATGGCTGTCTTAAGAATCCAGAAGATCTAAAGAACATAATAAAAAAATGCACGCTACCATAGGCATTACTTGTTCAGTGAACGTATGTTTGACAGAGATATCAGCTCTTGAACAGAGACTGGAAACAGTGTGGAAAATACAGATTAAAGCAACGCCAATTGCTACAGATTCTCAGGGACCACTGGCCAAGGCCCCGTGAAGAGCACCTTCACTGATAGATGGATACTTCCATCAATATCCAACTCTTACTAAAAATGTTAATTAAAAAAAATAGTCTTCCATGGTTCAATAATGCCCTGAATGAGCACTCTGGTACCAAGCTTCATACGAAATATTGCCAGACACACCCCTATCAGTCCATGAGACTGTGTACATCTGCTCGGAGTTCCCCAGAAGGTGACTCTTGAAAATGCTGATCATCCCTTACAGCCTTGCTTTCTCCAGTCCTTTGCAGATTGCAATGTATCTGTGGAGAAGGAAAGGTTGTGGCAGAGGCCTGCATTGTGTTGTGACTGAGCCTCACATCTTCTCGGTGAGCAAAAATTAAGATTATTTGTGTTTTTCTTTCATTTCAGTGAGTGATAGGACCAGAGAGTCAGAGGTGTATGATGTAACCTGTTAGTGTACAACAACAAACTTAAACACATTTCAGATTTTAAAGTTTAGAAACCTTAGCTCATCAGTAGCATGTCAAACATTTCAAAATTCATGCCAAAGTTTGGAAATGCAGAGAATAGGAAACAGAAAAAATAAAATCAATTAAAAAAAGGCACAAAGTATTTTCCAACGGTCCCTTTTTCATGAAAAAGTCCCTTCTTCAGACAGAAGACTTCAGGTCAATTTTCTGTGTCAAGCTATCCTTCTTAGTGGGAGGAAAAGGTTATTTCTGTCATTCAGTTCTAAATGTGACAAAATACACAGAGTCCCAAAAGAGAAAAAGGAGAATGGAGATGGGGAATATGTGTTTTTGTTGACATTCTCAGAATACAGGGTAGCTGAGCAAAGAGAGATGCCTTTCACCAAGCGGGTCAGCAATACAGCTGATGTGCTGTACCCTGCCTCACTTCACTGGGCTGAGTTACTGTCTATTCAGGCTCAGGCAGAACAGATTTAAGCAGTGTCAGTGAGCTGGTGTCCTTTAACACAGCAGGTCTCTAGATTAGGTGACAAGATAAGAATCGGATGGAAAAGCCACTGAAAACATTACATGGAAAGAAAGGTGTGCAGAAGGGAGTTTTAACATTTTTTCAGGCTAGTTCAGAGATAATGGTGATGCTTTAACAATGTATTGAGCAATCAGTCTCATAAATGAAAGGCAGAGTGCCATAATGAAGCAGAAACCCACTGATTTTTCCCTTTTACTGCAAGTCCTTTGGTTTTTACCTTCTTCTGAACATTCTTAAACAACAATAAAACTCAAAACAAACAGACAAAAAGAGATGACAACATATTGCTCATTCATCTTACCATAACAAGCTATATTTCGTTTGCACTTTCTGGTCCCACACTCCTGGTTTTATGAGGGACAATCTCAATACAGCAGTAAGGTTACAGACATAATAGGCCTCCTGATTTTTTTTTGGTTGTTTTTCCCTTGACTTTTCTAATCTTTGTCTTCTGTTCATGCATTTCCTATGGTCTTATTTACAACTGAGATAGGACTTCTCAGCACCTGTTATTATAAACAGGGGATAGAAAGAAGAATTTCAAGTGTGTATCAGACGCTCCACTCTTCAAGTAGGTAAATGAAGAGGAATTGATGGACTGATACAAAAAGGTTGGTCTTGCAATTCCAGCCCTATGGCAGATTGGCAAAGAGACAGTACTGAGATGGAGATGGAAAGGTGTCAAATCCTATATAACAGTATATAACTCCTTCTGTCCCACTAAAGTAAAACAGAAATGATTTCCAGGGAGAGATATAATTTTTCCTGAGGCTATATACTGACTGTGATTTCATTTGCTGCTTCTCTGGGTTGAAAGTAAAGGATGTATGTATTTGCATATCATAATATATTTTC
>NW_009221002.1:0-15818 GCF_000690835.1 Fulmarus glacialis | reverse complement strand
TATATTTTTATAGCACTGAGAGAAAGCACCGTACTGCATACAAACAGGGAGCTCAAAGGCAACAGACTTAAAGGGTCTGAAAAACAATTTCATTACACCTTTAATAGGGACCTAAGGAATACTGCCGCTGTAAGAAAGCAAGCCTGAAAAAGATACTAATTTGGAAACATCTGGCAGTGGATTCCAAGTAAAAGTCAAAAGTTACATATATTTGCAATTTTTTAAAGAAAAATGGTGTATATTTACATATGCAAAATAAAAATAATATTTCTTAAGAGTTTTAAGCAGTGTACTCATTCTGCACAAGATTGGTGAGTTTTGCATGAAGGCAATCCAAATGTGAGCATAGAAAAGGCTTTCTGCTGTCCCACTCTGGGGTTTATAACTGTTGTTTCTGATGAATGGGAACTTTAACGACGTTGTTGAATGAGCTTTTATCTGTTACTTTAGAAACTCATTTAGTACCTTAATTGTTTTCCTATTGTCAGTTCTCATCCACAAACTTCTACAATTAAGGCATGTTAGTTTAAAAAAAGAAAAGAATATACCTTAGGGCACTGCTTTTGCTATAACTCTGCTGTTCTCTCTTGACTTCTTCTAATAAATCTTTGCCTTAAATTTCAGTAGCTGAGCTACCTGCAAAAGCTGATTAAGTGACATAGGGAAACAAGTTACACAGTTGACTTTTTATCTCTTTTCCTCATTGCCTATAAGCACCTTATGATTTCCTCGTGGGTTTTTTTTTTAATTATCCCATCACCACCAAGAACAAAAGATATACTGCTAAAAATGTCCTAGTGTAGACTGCAAGTATGTAATTCAATACGCAGATATTCAGTATTCAGGATGTGCTTACTTCATTGGATACCTGGGTTACCTAGTGCATTTCTTTTTTCTAAAAAAATGAACAAAAATATATTTCTGCTGTGAATATGCAGTCTTTATAGTAAAAAATTGCTTTTGTGAGAATCAACAGATATGCATTTCAAGTTGGCTCTGTGTTACAGTATAATCTGCCAGCATACTCATTTTGGGGAAGAACTACTGAAAATAAACAAAAGCAAAGTGCAAACACAGACTAATCGAATTAATCCAGTAATATAAATTGTTATATCTTGTAGCATTATTTATTCTACCTCAGTAATAGGCTCTGTGCATTAGGACAGATATTTGCCACATGTGTTGGCTTTAATTAATCTAAGCATTGCTGAAACTGAAAAGGTTTAAAACATTTGTGGCAAAGGGTCAGTATATTCTTGACCACTAAGTGGAGCTGTGCAGATGGCAAATATGTCTCCAGTATCTCCACAACCTCATCAGAAAACTTTAATAAAGCTCTGAAATATTCATATGATGTACTGGGGTCTTTTAAAATAATCTCTTTGGGCTTCCCTTTCTACATTTATCCTTTAGCAGCTCCCTCACATGACACTTTTTTCCCTGTCTGCAAAATCAATGTGCCCTGCCTCTGAAGTGGCAATAAATACAATATGTATGTAGTAATTAAGACAAGCTGGAAGAAAAATATACTGTATATGGGAAAAGAAGGAATCAATATACTCCCACCAGTTAAATTAATGGGTGATACATTGAAAAGCATCATCACAATCTACAAGTTCAGTGTTTTTTCCATAAGAATACTGTTGCACGCTTAATCTCCACAAAAAACTTGCAGTTCGAACCTTAGCCTGCATAGTCCTGCTCGAATTTGACCACAAAGTCTCTCTGAGCAAGTTCCTGAATTCTGACAGCTGATGGCAGGCAGCGAAGGAAAAGAAAAAACCCAACCAGATTGCTTTGCTCTGGACCAATGCTTTTATGCTTATGAGACTAGAGCATCACCACTCTTCCAATTGTTAGGAGTGGTGATTGTTACATGGAGTAATTTTTACTCCTTTGTGAGGAAGCTTTTCCATAGCGACTCTCTGTATAAGAACTTGGATTTCTCTAATACATATGCTGATGTTATGTCAGCTTCATATATGGGGAGAGAATTTGGAAAATTAAATAAACATTCTTCTATATTTGTGTTTTAAATTTATTTCTTTTAAAACTAGCTTCCAAAGTCCTTAAAGCAGCATATCTTCGGATCTGTGCATTTTATTGCCATGTCCTTCTGCAGTTGAAAAGGAATGTGTATCATCAGTCCTAGAATAAAGGAGATTGAACGTTGTGCAAATTAATCTCTTCTTTCTGGAACCTCAACTAAGTAACAAAAGAACATTAACCAGTGAAGGAAGCAAAAGAGAGACTTCTCTGCTCCTTATACAACTTTTAAGCAAGTTATTGCTTCCTCATAGGACTTTCAGTGAGGAAACTAGAAACACAGCTTGTATTCCCTACCTCTGGTGGTATGCACAAAAGGAAGAGAAACTCTTGGGATTATATTAAGGTGGGTGAGAGCCGCAGGAATCTCATTCTCAAGGCTCTACTGACAGTGGAGCAAGTCCAAGCTCCTAAATGAGGCACTAGTTACATGCCCATAGACAGACAATATGAAACCCTGAAAACAATGGCCCTAAAACTCTCTTCAGATGTCACTATATTGACACCTTATTTAGGAAGCTAAGCAAAGCAGAAGACATTTTCCATGTCAGTATATTTTGAAACAGAGGAACTGGAGGTGAAGGATTGGGAGGCACTTCTTTGCCCTTATAATGTCACTAATTGAAAAGATAATGCAGTTTAATGCTGGTTGTTTTAAAATTGTATTTTGTATACCTTATAAAACAAGTATTTCAATACAAACTATTCAGTACAACTTATTGAGTATAAAACTAATGGATTTTCTCAAGTACCTTGCTCAAGTAAATCCTATATGCAAATAAGTACATATCTAATCACAGTCCTTCCAAACTGATGTTTTCAACTGTTCACTCAGTGTCTAGCCCATGTTTTTTCTTCTGCTTAATGTTTATACAATTTAGACATTTACTTTCACTTAAAAAAACCCAAATTTTCACAGACTGTTTAGGAAACAGCCCTAAAATTTGTTTGGTACTCTTAAGAAAATACAGGTAGAATATGTTATTAGAATACCCTGAGTTCTGATACTTATTATGCAGTCTGGTTTATTTAACATGTCAAACAGTAGTGTGGATGTCCATTAAATCATTCAGAAAATTTGGTGAGGTAAGCACCCTCTTTTAATAATTTTCTTCTCTTGAGAAATACCCCAACAATTCCAATTGGTGCAAAAATAATTCCTGAAAATACATTTATACAGCATGCTTGCCGAGTATACTTCTTTACAGTTACTGATGTTCCCATAGGAAACACCTTGTTGCATTTTATCAGAAATGCCTATTTACCTTGTAGTGACAAATAAAAGCAATCCTTTCTCTCTCTCTTCAGCCCCTTCCCCTCCATGTATATTCAAATGAATGTAGAAGGAAAAGCAAGCACCTAAAAGAGGTGAGTCTGTATTTAGTACCAGACTTACAGATGTAAGACATGTTTTGATCTGTGATTTTCCTGAGATAAAAAAACTGAATCTTGCAGAGCTCTGTACTGTATTTTATTTTGAGGTTGACTGACACAGCAAATGTCTTTCATCTCAAAGAGGGTGAACAAAGACACTGCAGTCACCCTGTGGCAACTGGGGCAAATGTTTTATCACTGTGAGTTAGTTTTAATCTGATTTGTGCATCATCCTCAGTTGAAAAGAGGTAAGTATATAGATCTGACTCTGAGTTTTCTAAGATTTATTTTCAGTTTTTGTCTAAACTACCCGCCCCATATGCTAGAGAGAGGATGTTAATTGTAGCATTGACCTCTTTGCTAGATAGATTCTCTTAGTCTCCCTTGTGCTGTTGGCATTCTTCCAGGCAGAGTAAATCACTGTCTTTCATCACAGTACTCTGTGCCCTCTTTTGTAATCACAATATCCACTCTATTACTCCATCATTTAATGAATCCAACTTTATTCCAACCATATGACATTTGAGTCATCTGCAAACCAACCTTCAAAGTATAAAAACTGAAAGGAATTAAAAAATCTAATGGTAAACCTCTATTCATTAACTGTAGAAAAAGAAAGCGGGGGGGGGGAATGAAGACATCACTTAGCTTCTCATTTTGCATTCCCCTGATAAGATCTTGCATCTGATATTAGTATAAGATATTACTGCTGGCCCTTTTCCATCAGAAACCATTCTATCTTGAAATATATATCTGGCTATTCACCTGGATAGATTCTTCTCCTGTCTTACTCTTAGAAGAGACTAGACTACTCTGTACCGTACCTAAAGACTTTAAATTACTGTAAGATTGAGAGATGAGAGGGTGGGGAAGGATGTGTTAAAAACAATTCAGTGGTTCCATACTTTCTAGCTTTTAGTTGTACATATATGTATGTATGTATGAATGTATAATATATATAAATATGCATATGCATACATATGCACACAGACTTTGTTTTTTCTTATTACAACCCAGAGTGAAATAAAATTGAAAACAGATTTGCAGAACAGTTAAACATTTCCAATGTTTTAAAATAAAAAGGGAACATTGTTTTCTAAATGTCAACACGGTATAATCACTAAAATGAATAAACCCCAAACAGCTCATATCAATGTGAATATTTTCTTAGACCAATTTGTAGTATTCTACCAGTTGTGAAGCTCTTATTCTAGTTGTAAAGACTTCAGCCTACTTTCACAGCTTGTATCAGAACAAATCAATTTAAAACTGCTAAAAAAAGAGAAATTATGAGAGCATCATAACAAAAAGTTTTCAGAAACTAAATAGTTAATAGCTGAGTTGGACTGAAATTGAAACTAAACTATTGAAGTGAAACATAGCTAACAGAAAACTGATAACTGTTAACTATACTATTAAATAAAACTATTATTGATATTTCTTCAGCTACTTAATAACAAAGTCTTGGTAGGTAATATAAGGTAAAATAATTTGTATAAACTGTTATAATGATCCCATAAAGAATTAGTCATGGGATTAGGAAGTAACATATCGATTATTCTTCATCAGTAAGGAAATTTTTCCTGGTCATTAAACGCCTCTCTCTCCCTCAAGTAAATAAGCCTAGTGAAGGTTATTTGAACACGGTGTTCTGAATTGGGCCACCCCTCTCTCCAGGCTCTCTCCAGGCTGAGGGGTGCTCTTTAAATGAGAGTATATAATGGGTGCAGTTGAAGTGGCAACCTGTTTCAGAAGCAATATTCCCTTCTCGTAAGGCTGTCAGAAATTGATGCCTAATAAAGGAGGCAGCACTGATTTCAAAGTTAGAAAGCCAGGAGGTGAGTAGACCAGTTAAATAAGCAGTTAGCAACTTTCTCTACTGTTGTCTAAATAATAATAATAAAAAAGGGTTTCCATTTTGGCTGCTTTTTGTTCTTACAATACTCATTACCTTTAACAGAAAGCTTTACTGAACAGTAACTCATACTGGTAGTATTCTTTTACTTTTTTCCTTTTTTTTCTTCCCTTTTTTTCTATTAACTAACACCACTTGATCATGAACTAACAAAAGGCAGAAGAGTACCCTGATGTAAGGTCAAGCAGCACTTAGCAGCCAACTGTTTGTCAGAATTAGTGACCTCAAAGGAGTATTAGATAACTTTTTCATTTTCAGCTCTCTTGAGGAGGAAGAGCCTACTAGGTATCGGAAAATGTTCATTGTACAAAAAAAGCCCACAGGCATCAGACTGTCTTCTTAGCATTTTATAAAGTATTCTTTTAGCAGTGGCTAAAAAATTTAAAATCTTCATTAGGACAAATACAACCCTTCCATAAATTCATGCATTTCCATGTGCATTCTACACAGAAGTTGTTCCCAAAACAAATAAAATATAACACGGTAGAATATTAAAACAAAAGAACCCACAGTGAATACTCAGGATTCACTTTGCACATCAGTATCACAACAAGGTGTGAGTTCAAACTCAATTTTGTAGCATAATTATGCATGCTGGCTTTTCCTTCAAACTAGTTTTCCAAATGTTATACAGCGCACAGTTGAGGCTTATACAGCACCCAGTTGAAGTTTTATGGCTGATGTTCCTGATATCACAGAACTTCTGTAAATCTCAAAAGAATTACTGAAAATTTGTCAATAGATCACGAGCTCACTGGATCTCTTAAAATCCTGCGTCCTTACAAAACCAAAACATTTTTCTTCAAGGATACTCAGATGAATATTTTTGAATTGCACATTCATTCATCAACAGAGTAGCAGGAAATTAAAAGGTGAGTAAACTATATATATAGCAGTGTTTATCAGAAGTAGATAAACTCTATATTGCCCACAGCTAAAGTAGGCAATTTCCGCTTAGCTTTTCACACTGAACTAACCCTAACCAATTATGATCAATTACATGCTTTCCGATCTCTTTGACTGAGTGATGATAGTTTTCACCCTTTACACTTTATAGCTCCTTCTCTCTTGTCTTTATGGATTATAAAAATAAATATACAGGCCACAAGCCACCTGGGGCTAGAGGAAGGGGCAATGATTTCATTTACCTAATTTAGGTGCTGAAGTTGGATCTACATGTTAAGTGTGTCTCCTCTTCATAAAACAGGTAGCTAAATTCCCTGTAGAGTCAATAGAAAAAAGTATATTACTTTGAAGACTTTCAGAGAGACCTCCAGTCTCCTCAGGTTTCATCAACAGGAAATCTTCAAAAGCTCTTTTAATGACAACATTAGGCAGTTAAAATGGAGGTCCAAATTTAGTGTCTTGAGCTAGGCTGAGGTGACCCCAACCTGATCTCACCTCATGAAAACAAGCACATAGTATGATCAAGAAAAATGCATTTACCGTCTGTTTACATTCATTATATAGTAACAAAAGTTCAACTTCAGAGTTAATGTAACTGTATACAGCATTAAACCATTATAAAATTTTGCAATTACGTTTCAGCAAAATGGAAAAAACAAAGCCCTGCATTATCTAAGTATACCATGTGCAGTCCTTAAGCCATAACAACAAGCTTTCTCAGCTTCTCACTCTAATATAATGCTTATCGCAGTTTTTCAAACTAGACACATCTTAGCCAAATGCCAAAAGACAGCTTAAGTGTGGCACTCCCATATTTGTAGCATTACTCCTGGGAAAAGTCACATAATGCTTTCAGGTTAGAGAAGGCTAAGAGGTCTATTCATCATCAGACAGGAACTCTATACATATCGCACAAACCTAAATATATGCTAATAGTATGAGACTACATAACATTTCCTCTGCAATTCCTGCTCAAAAATACACCAAATAAGCAGACAAGGAGTTATGGCAAATATCTTACAGAAACAAGTATTTTGTGTATTTCAGGGGAAAATATACTAATGGATGCCACTAAACTTAGGGGAACTAGGACCCATTTGAAATACTACATACTATGAAGGTTATTACTAAGGCTCATAAATCTGTATTAAAAAACCCCAAATAATTTATAAAATGAATACTTACCAAATTTTAAATCTCATTCACATTATTTGCTTTTAGCTAATTTGTGGTGCTAAGTCAGTAATAAAAAATAAAAATACATAGAGAGGAACCACCAAACTCATTGCTACCCTATATGTCCATGCTCTACCATTACCACCTTCTTCACATCAGTGAGTAATACAAGCTACAGTCTAAAATTAAATTTAGCTTAAATAATGCTAAAACAAGAATGAGTAATGCCAACCTCGTATTGTTTTCAAATAAGCCATCAGCTTCCCTTGTTTGGAAAAGTTTTAGGTACCCTTGAAAAATCTATATTGGCACAAGAAGAATTTACTCTTTGTAAAATGGTATTTGGCCAGTGGAAGTTCCTCCTGTTACCAAAGATGATCTAGAAAAGCAATCTATATGGGTTTTTTGATCAGTTCCTGTATATGTAATATTTATGGATGAAAATAATTATAATATCCCAGTCCTATTAACGTGGGAACTTGAATTATGCTCTTTGTCAATTTTATTCAAAAGATCATCCTACCCATTCGTACCTTTTTAGCAGACAAACTAAAAGCAGCGTTCTATTGGACATGCTCACTGCTTCCCAAATGTTTCCCATCTCAAGGGGGACAGTTAGGCTGACGGTCTTTATAAGGTGCTCTGAGATCTAGCAGTTAATATGATGGTTACTGCTATTTATTTGCAGACCATACCAACATTCCGCAAATGAGTTAACTGCACATATAGAAGAATAAATAAAACTGTTAAGGATAATGCAAAGAACTTTGCTTTGGGAATGCAGCATGGCCACTGTCAGCACGGATTTGCCCTTTGAAATCTACTGCTGTGGAGAGCAGGAAAAGAAAGGGAAGAAAGAGGCATTATACCTCCCACCATGAAATGCTGTAGCTTGTCAGGCTCAATAAAGTATTTCCTTGGTCCTATCAGGGTGGGAAACAGCTTCTTGCTAAATGGAAAGAATGATCAGTATTCTCAGATGAATGCACTTTCTACCTAATAATGAAACATGGTGACTTTTTTTTAAATCAAGTTGAATCAACCCTTATCTAACTGAATCTGAGGGATAAGAACAACCAAATGCTTAGCTAGAATATATATTACAAGCTTAATTTTCTGCCTCCAACTTTAAAGGGCTTATATGATTTTTTTTAATTTATTTATATGCCAGATATTGACCTACACTATGATTTGTCAGTATAAATTTTCCATTAAACATCTCTTTACATTACAGAAACTGCTATAAATGTTATATATCCAAATGTCTATATATATGATCGGAGATCAAAAAATGTGAAGACTTAGGGCGATAATGTCTTTGAGAATTATTCACAAACTGAACACATTATTGCCACTTAACAAGTAAGAATAACATCAAGTAAAAACAATGAAAACGACCAGATCCTTTGACCTCCTACCCAACTGAAATAGTCTAAATACCTCATTTGTTTCATAGTCTGAGAACTGAAATCTGATTGACATTATTTTATTGAAATTTTCAGTTAAATTTTTGAATATTGACTATCAATGCTTTTACAAAGCATGGAACTGTTTTATTTCCAAAAGGTACACGTTATGATCATGAAGTGACCAAATAGATTAGGGATAACGTTTTCACGTACATTGAGGCCCAAATTTTGTTAGTTTTACATTCTTGCATTATTAATGTCCTTTCTAAAATTGATGTATAACCAAAATTGAAAAGAAGTGTGGGCTTTCTCTGGTCTCTAGGATCTGCCTTCTGCTCAGATCATACGTGCAGAGATTCTGCCTGTTAAATATTTCTATTAAGAGATTTGCAATGAACTTATTTTTCACTCTTTGGAGGGTTCAGTAATATGTATGGTCTGCAAATGGAGTTCTGCTCATAAACTAAATGAAACACACGTTTAACTAGCCTCCTGAAACATGAATTATTTGCTAGAAAACCAAGAAAATACTTTTCAGCATGGTAATAATACTTAATTTAAAAAAAAGACTATGAGCGTTAATACAAAACAAGCCCTCCTATCCTTTGCAATTACCTTTCAAGTATTAATATACTGGGTTTTTTCAGTTTGCTTTCTAAAAACCTAACTGAAATACTAATACTCAAATGTTGAATGTTACATTTAAGTCAGGCATCTTCACTGCCTGCTGCTCCAGGGACTGAGATGTCAGGCAGCTGAGAAGTCTGGCCATAGTCCTGAAGGGTATTCAATAACCGAGTGTTTTTTTCTCACTGAGCATAAGGAGGTTGCACTAAGAAAAAGGAGGTTGTCACTGTTCAAAATAGGATGATATATCCTCCCCTTGCTGTTGGTGTCTGAACAAATACAATGCTTGTTTCAGTCAGTTATTTAGACATGTTATGAAGGTGCAGAGAGTGTGATTAATGCAAACTAGACTCCAGAAACAAAGCAAACAGGCTAGTTGTGGCTTGTTTGCTTTTGAGGGCTCAGCTCTGAAAACCGGATTCTGAAGAGACCTCCTTCCTCCTCCTCCTCCCTCTCACACATTCCCACCTACACCCACCACTCACTCTGTTAGACCAAAGCACTAGGCTCCCCTTACCTATTCAAATCCCACAGGAAGTGCTATGTGCTATTTTTCATTCATGAAATAAATATCCTGTCTTGATACCTCAGTTCTCACCTACCACCTGGAAAATACCAGGATTCCTGTGTTGGGTAGTCTGCACACAGAAGAAAGCCCACCAGAATACTCCCCTGGGCTAATGACCTCTCTGTTGCTGGAAGTGGTACTGCTGGCTCTTTGAAGGCTTTCCATCACCTGGCAAATCCCTCTTCAAAGGCTTGCTATCTCTGAAGGAAGTTTTGACACTGCTTGCAAGGGTTGCTTTAAACGTACTCAGCAAAGGAAGATAGAGCTGACACAGGCATTAAACACCCTTTCACGATTTCTACATTCTGGGCAAGGCGATTTACTTGAAAGATATTCGCTGTGTTGAAGGTGCACAGTGCAAATCAGAGATAAAAAGAATTCTTGCTCTTACACAACTCTCACATTACATTGAGAGGATGTCTCCAGAGAATCACTTAGTGTTATTCGTATGGGAGCCCACTACTATAATAATTTTGAATATTGCTGTAGTCTGATATGGAGGTAGCTATAATTGCAGAAAGACACATAAGAAATAGACGTTCCTTCCCCATACAGATTAGTGCTGTATTTACTTCAGTTCCAGCAGGTAATTAGGACAGAATGCAGAGAAAAGCAAATGCTATTTTGTTTTTATTGCAGATAAAAAGTGGCAATGAGTCATATTTGGCTACCTTAATAATTTCTGTAAAGCGCAGAACGGTTGTATATCCATGCTTCTGTATTTATACGCAAAGATAAGTCAGGAAATTACACAACCCAAATATTATGCATAGTGTTTTTACTGAAATGGTAACTGCTGGGCCTTTAATTACATAGCTGGCATTTTGCAGACAGGCTGATTATATGTTATATACCATACAGAGGTAATTAGGTATCAGCTATATTTGTGACTTTGCCAGAGAATGTTGTTATTTAGTCAGTATATAGCTTGCTTTCAGTACTCATCACAACCGCGTTCTTAGTGCTTTTAGGGAGGAAACAAGTCAGCATTGAGGGCCTGCATCCCAGAATAGTTCTGGGTTGACGTTAGGGACATGAAACAAATAGACTGTGGGAAGAAATTTTCAGTATCAGTGTTGTACAAACCCTAAAAGTTTTATGGATATCATTAAAGTAATTATCTAAAAGTTCAAACATTTCTTCACAGTTGAGCTGGCTGAAATTTTCCCTGTGAAGCACTGTTTTGCTGATTGGAAAATGGCTGTTGGATTACAGACATCTTCCTAAGATAAAATTATTATTGCTAGAATAGTAATTTTACCAGGGATAACTGGTTCTGCAGAAAAAAAAAGAACACTGAAAAATATGCCTTTTTATGTTTGTCAAAATGTGGCAAAAATGGTTCAGGTGTTTTAAAAATTGTATAGCACATTTTTAAAGAAAAAAGAAAACAAAATCTGAATATTGAGAACAAAAAGTCCAATATGGTCCCCTCAAGTATATTATAATAGACCCAAACCAATTCGTATGGAACAAGAGCAGATATTCCCTCTTAACATCCCTAGAACCTTTGGCAGGGTCAGAAGGTAATTTGGGATGAAAACTCTGTCCCTCACAGCAGAATTTTGAAAAGAAAATATCCCTCAAAATGAAACTACCCATCCAATACTTCTTTTTGATTTCTTCAATGCCAAAAAGAAATAACGGCTTATGTATCTGCAGTTTTGTTCCTTCTCATTTTGCTGTGATTCTGCTGATGGCAACTTCACAATTAACAGAAGGAACGGCAGATACTAAGTGATTCAGTTTTCCCCAGGTATCTCAGCAGTACAGTTTGCTTCTCCCAAAATACCATGTGACTCTTCAATAAAAATTTATTCTTTGGAAACAAAGCACAGACCTTTGTATGGCAGCATCAACCGCTCTCCTCTCCACTTTCTCCACTCATTTTCTCCTTCCTATCTACGGTCAGCCTTTTGCTCCCCTGTCTCTCTACCTCATCCCCCCGCATCTTCCAGTAATTCTTTCATTTTTATGTTTTCATAGCAAGAACTAAAGCTCTATCTGGGTTTCTCTCTTCTACGATTCAGAGATCCTCATATTCAACACGTGCTTCACTGCTACTCTTCTCCCTTCCAACACTCTCAGTCAGACCCAGGAGCCAGCTTTATGCTTTTTTGAAAAGCACTACTCATCATGGAGAGGATTAGACTGAATTTGCATTGCCTCTGTCGTGAAGTACTCATCAATTCATGATCGACAACACCATATTAACGGTTGCTGCTACATTCCATTCAGGGACTGGAAATCACTTGTGCCCTATTCAAAGACAGTGTACTGAACCCAAAAATTAATTTATAAAACAGATTAAGCACGCATAGGGATAAGGAAAAAAAAGGCTATGAAGTGATCACGCACTAATAAGCATTCTTCAGATTACGTATTAAAAAGTAATTATGAACATACAGAGATAAGCCAAATCAATAGTAAAAGCAACTCTGGCCAATAATTTTCCTGTGTACCATAAAGTGAACATACATCTTATACACCAAAACACCCCAAAGAATTCTGATTTAGCCTATCCATTGCTATCAAGACCATAAATCCCATAAATCATTATAAACTCCAAAAGATACATGGAAACACACAAGGTCCAATTCCAATCTTAGATACAGAACTTATGTCATTCCCTATATACTACAGCTATTAAAATTAGGAATTTTGCATGCATGAAGCACATTTTCAGTGGTATGACCTTTTCTCTTCCTTCTAAACAATGAAACTGAGATCAGAATTGGGTTTATGTATGTACAGCATGACATATAGGTCGATTACACTCAGCAACTGAAGAATATTTAAAATATTAATGAATGATACCCATGTATGATTACAGTACTATCTCAGAATTTACTTTACTTGCCCAAGGCTAGTGATTGCTCTTCTTGGTTTGTTATTAATATCCACTGTAGCACCACCAAGCCTGAGCTACTTTATACCATTGCACAGGAAATACGTGCACTCGTGTTCTTTCTGAAACCTAACTTCTATGCTGTGAACGAAAATTATGTGAGATGGCTGGTTTCTGATAAATTTGTACAGAAAACTTTATGGAGATTAAGTTCTCATAAAAATGCCTCCCTCTCCCTTTTACTCAGATAAGTAGCAGACTTACAGATATTAATGGGTGATGGATGAAACCATTACAATAAAATAAAAATTTGCTTTTAAAAAAAAATAATTCTCAGGTTTGCCTTTTATGAAAAAAATCATTTAAAATCCCAAGAATATATGCGAAATACATATCTTGGTATGTAACCCTGTATCTCTCGTCTATCTGTACCTGGAGGTGTGTAGAGAAGATCTGTATCTCATTTTGAGATTTCTTTTTTCTCTAATATTTACTCTTACTCTTGAAGTATGACAAAGCATCTTCTGAATCATAGCTTTAAGTATTATTTTTTCATTTAACACTTTTTATCCTCTCACATTTTAGCTCTACAACAAAAGATTCTGAAGCTCCTGAAAGGGCTTGTATATCAAGTGTTTCCTGATGATGACATAAACATGTCTGAAGGGTGTGAAGTCAGAAGGCACTCAGTGTGAGAAATCACATTTACACTATATCTGTCATACCGAAATCACAGCTGAAAGCATAGCTAATTTATTGTCAGAGAAAAGGCAATTCTCTGGGGCAGCCAACTATCAAAGTGAATCTATGAGACATCAAACTGTGTGGGGCTGTGCGCTGCCCTCAAGTGCACAGTAATACACCCACCCATCCCTTGGTGCACAGGAATTGATAATTTTTATGTAGCATTCCCGCTGCTGATTAGGTTAAGAGGACAGCATCACTGGCTGTACAAATTAATAATGTACCTTAAATTCAGTGTACGGCATATTGAAAAAAATATAGAGAAGAAACATTTGCATTTCTTCTGGCTACTAAAAAAGACTTGTTTGTATTCTGATTTTCAAATTATGGTCATGAGGTTAAGACACCATTAATGCACGAAGTCATGCAGGTTTCATACTCTGTTACTCTAGACATAATCTTCATTCCTAATGCATACAAATACATACTGTGTGGATAATCCAATGTAGTAAAGCTTTTATTTAGTTTTCTGAGCTGATAATTAAAATAATCAGCTGTCCTGAAATTTGGAAATTATAACAATAAAATGAAAACTTTTTGAATTTTCTATGACCTATCCTATTTCATAATAAAACTGTGAAAAATACCTTGTGTGCCTTCAGCACAGACACTCTGCAACTGACTATGCAGCACACATCTGTCCTATTAAACTACTATTTCAGTTCAAAATAAATAATTATTGTAAAATGCCCTTAAACTATAAGTACCTGAATACTTTTGCTATTAGCAGAGGTATCATGAAATTGGAAATTGATAGACAGGATTTTTGAAGGCATGAAATTCAAGGGATATGTTTTTCATAGAAGTCGTATCAATAGCAGTCAGAGAGATACACATTTTTTCATACCAAAGCTTAAAAGTAGCACTTCCACAACTTGGAACTCGGGCATTTCTAGCAGAACCCAATATATTTAGTGTGCAAATTTCAGGAAATATTGAATTGTTGATATTTTCTTTCAAATTTTCAAGCAAATGTTACTTCATATAAAGCCAACCAAACTTAGAAATTAAAGCAGGAATAAGGTACTGAAGTCTACATCATTTTAAAGGATAAAGCATTTTTTGGTGGATGATTGTTAAGATACCTTAGTCCACGTATACATCAAGAACTGATTCATTGGCTTGAAGGATTGCAGAAGGCTTTCAAATGCTGAAAAGATGGCTAGTCACCCAACTGCCAAGGTCATGAGGAAAGAGGCACCTACTTCAACTGTGGAACCTTAAAAGTTTTTCAACATTTCTGATGAAAAAGTTCAAGAGCACGTAAGAAATCAGAGGATTACTTGATTTCCTGAGCCTTTAGGAAAAGCTGTGTGGTGAACAATTAAGGAGGCTTTATTCTTTTCCTGAAAACTTCCAAGGCAAGCAATTAAAGGCTTTGCAGAAAACGCTCTCTTGTAAGACTCTACCAGCCTAAATGTGTTTCCATAGGTCCAAGCCATTGCTATATGTAACACAAAACTGAAAAGTGGGTGAGAAAGGCATGGTTGTGTTTTAATTAGCTGGTGATTAAGGTAGGTGCAGATTTATTTTTGGGCTGAGTTTTGGTGCCTAAATTCCTAAAAAAACCTAAACTGCTTAACATGTATGAAAATTACAATTGAAACTTCAAATTAGAATGGCTCTTATATGTAAGCATGTGGATAGTTCAATTAAAACCACTGTAACTGCTTAAATACTTAAAGATAAGTCCATAGGTAAATGGTATGTCAGCTCAGGGCTGTATATGTCTGAAATCAAAACACAATTAGTCCACTTGAATTAGAAAGTGACAGTCAAGGAAGGGAAGAACAGCACTGCAAGGAATCCAGGTATGACAATCAGAAATGTCTCTTATAGCAGTTACCTGAAGGAAACTGGATGTTTCCTGTTACCTCTGCATACAAAGTAGTATGATCTTCTATTGCATACACACTAGAGTTAGATTAATAAAATAATTTTCTGTTTGAATTGTAATACACTTAACTCTGATCCTAATTCTTCTTCTATTTACTCTAGCTGAGCACTGGGCGATAAGTTACTGCAAGAATCTTCATTAAATCAGCCACATTCAGTTAAATATTCAAAACACAGAAAATGAAGACTGAATTTTAAATCAGGGTCTCTGTGCTGGCCATGAAGCACTACAGCAAATTCTTACTCAGGAGTGCATCCAAATCCAATGATGTCAGCAGACGTCATGGTTTAACCCCAGCTGGCAACCAA
>NW_009221001.1:0-6089 GCF_000690835.1 Fulmarus glacialis | reverse complement strand
TATGATTCTATGATTCTATGATAAATGTCATCTTGTCTGATAATCTAAAATTTATCAAGAATATTCAGGTCCTCTAATCGTCATTTCTTGTGAGGATTATTGAACTTAACCTTACAGGAGTTTTCTCCCTGGAAAATGTGATCACAGATACATAATAGCATGAACCAATTATACGTGAAAGGTGCATATGAGATCTTTGGGAGTGTCAATATTGACTTTTCTCCAGGCTGTAATTCCACCTGATCTAATGATTTTTATCGTAATTCTAACCACCACCTTAATAAGAGGTGGTCAAATTAAAATGATAGACAGGTGTAACCTTTCCTGATAAAATATATGTATTATTAACTTCATTACAAGCAGTTTTCTTCAAAGTTTCTTGGAAGCTGCTAACGATGTTGAAAGAAATAATGGATTACAAGTCAGAGCATTTTCTTACTGTATTTACCAAAGTGATGGAAAAAATGCCATAGGATTAATTCAAACCACTAACAATTAAGCGTTACTTTACCAAAACAATTAGATGTTTTTACTCCCTCAGCTACTTTTCCATTTCTACAGGCAACACCTATATCTTCTCAGCTGCATAATTTTTAATTCCCTGAATGCCTATTATTGATTAATATCTATCGGGTTTTTGGATTAGTCTTTTCTGTATTTTTTCAGAAGGGCTCCTCTCAATCAGTGTTACTTCTCCCTTATCACATACTTATCACTATATCTCTTGCAATAGCATATAATAGTCCTCTTTCTAACCATAACCCAGAAGTTGATCATTTTCAGCCAGATTGTTTTGGCTACACGGAGCTCTATTAACTTTGATAGGGCTCTACAGAGACTTAGCAATCAAGCCATACTCTATCAGTTCCTGGATTGCGGTTTCTTTCAGTTTCTAACCAATCATTATTCCATTTTCCTTTTGCTGAAAAACATGGGTGAGAATTTTTCTCTGTTCTCTGTTTTTATCCTCAGGTAACATGATCGTTTTTGCAAAGTTAAACTCTTACATCAAAACAGATATATATGCTGTGTATGTATACATGTACATTATTTCATTCCAATAGCATTTTTTCTCCTTTCATTAACTCACTTTAATATTTTGTCTAATGAGCTGCCCAAATTTATTGTTCTTTGTCATAGTCCACGTTTCTAAAGCAGACAAATTTATCAACATTAAAATTACTGTAACAGATAAAACCAAAACTATATAACAACGAACCATTCATGGTATAATACAGTCTTGCTAAAGAACATTAATAAATAACTTTAATTAAATTTTAAAGGACCATTTTATTCCCACAAACAAACAGAAAATTCCCAGCATCTAGGGTAGGTTTCAAAAACATATTAGGCATCTGCATGTCATCTTGGTTCCCAGGCTTCTATTAAAGGCAATGGAACTCTAACACAGAAAGTCTGAAGGACTCTATAGGGCAATTCACCTGAAGTTCTATTCCCTTGCCCATATTTATCTGTCTAGTGTCATCTGAGATGATATGCAAGATATCCACACAAGGCTGAGAGATATGATACAGGAGCCATGGTAGAGCATTCCCCTTCTAGAGCAGCAGCTGAAGGGCAGTTGGGACACTCTAAGTATCTCAAATGGCAGTAGACAGTTGTGTTGTTTCTACCACAATAAATTCAGCCAGGCTTGGATATGTTCCTGGCAGTGGAAAGCAAGTGTCTGTAACAGCAAAATCTTAGAAGATTTCCTGCCATTAATTTGACTCATTCCAGCCATTATTAATCTTGGACAATTCATGGCATGGTCTAGCTATTAAAATGGTACAGGGACCATTACAATAGACAATTTTCAGGTTAAAACACAGGACACATAACTGGCATAAACACGTGCCAGTCTCTGCCAGGTGACCTCAGTGCTCAGAATCTGCCTAGACAGATTTAATTTATTAGTATGAATGAGCATTAGGAGTTGCTTATCAGAATAATCACTCTAGTAATTATAATCCAATCTTAAATGTCTACTCCATGTATAGTTAACTCCATGTAGACACTTCAATTTATGTGTCTTACAGCTGAAGAGCTTAAGTCTCACTTCGTGTCCAAGTCTGTATAATATTCTAACCATGTGTATGGTCAAGGTACTCCAGCTGACCCAGACTTTTTCTTTGACATCTTATGAAAAATGTAATATGCAGGTACACTCCTTTTCATGGACAGCCGTGGTCAGAAGGTTGGCTGCCTGATCAGGTAAATACATACATAAGAGTCCTACACAAAAAGTGAATTCTTAAATCAACCATGTTATGTTTATTTATTCTTGGAAAATTCAATGACAGGCTGCTTTACTTCCAAATGGCTATGAGTTTTTTACTTCCCATACATTTACATCCCAGCTGTTAAGTGACAGTATTCAACATTCATTACTAACCTGTTATTTTTCATTGGTGAAGTGTGGTATTCATATCCTTGCACACTAATCAGAGAAATCTGGTTTATCTTCTGAATATATTCCGCAGTTTTTCTTTGTCTTCCTCATTTTTTACTAGTCAATAAATATAAACAAGATATGGCTCCACAAGAACAAGCTTTGCTTTCCAGTAAACATGGAGTATTGAAATAGTATTTGGATCAGTTCTTCAAACCCTTTGAAACTTAGCAAGCAGAGCTTAGTTACACCCATAAAGTTATTGGCTGTGTGCAAGACTCCCAGATTATAAAAGCTGCACATTATTAATCACCCTGAAATTCAGCAATGAGGAGGTAGTGAACCATTCTTATCATCAGTCGTGAACAGTGTTTATGTGCTGTCTAATTATGAGACATAGTAACATTACTATGTAAATCAGAAGTCCATAATACTAATGAAAAATCCCAGAACTTATGAATAGTAATTAGAAATTTAATTCATAATAGAATGTACCTATTAATATTATTCATATTCATATCTGTAATAATTTAAAAGCTTTAAAGCTTACATATGCTGTAGCTGTAGTGGATGACAAACATTCAGCTAACAAATATAGCCATTTAAAAAACTATATGGTCTCTGGGGAATTTTGCCATTTTATTTCTTTTCTTTATTATTTGTACTAAAAAGAGTTCTGAAATAAAATATTTACAAATTAATTTCTAAGGTTAGTATTTTGGAGTTATTTGTGAAAATCAAATGCCTCAAGACCAAAAGTAATTTGATTGTTTAGAATACATTTTAATATTTAATAGGAAAAAAAGCAGCATGAAGGCTAACACATAGAAAAAAGACACACAGATATCAGGTTTTAGTTCTATACAACATCTACTTAAAATGAACCTCTATATATTAACACACAGTCATCTTGAACTTACAGGAAAATCTTACTTTCAGTTAAGCCTAAACACATTCATAAATCAATTCTAATTAGTCCTTTTCTTCTAAATATGATCTGCAATTATAAGATAAACCTACCCATGGAGATTCATTAAACCTTAGAATTTTTTAACTTCAACTTCAATGATCTTCCTTTAAGCGACCCCTAAAGCCTCTGCTGCCTGTTCCTTGAGTTTACTTAGCACACAAAACTCTGATGGAAATATTTCAACACAGTGGTTGGTGACTTAACTTTGATTCTCTTCCCTAGCCTTTCTCAACTTCTGTAAGAAACATACATGAACTGTTTGCTCAATCTTTTACGATTACATTGGAAAGAGCTGGGGGAAAAAAGGAGTGTACAACTCTTCCACCTGCCATTCTTCCTATGAAAAATGGCTGATTTTTGCAAGTGATTTTTTTTCAGATAGCTGTGTATATGTATGGCCAAAGACATTTCTGGATTAGCAGAGAGGTATCCAAGTGAAGGTGGAGGTGTACCTTTAGAGGTGCCATGGTTCAAGCCCTTGTGCAAATACACAGTCTGGGAGGCACTCATAATCTTTCCCTCTCTCTTGGATCCAGAATCTGTAGTGACTGATACTTCTGCATGTTGATCACCACCAGACAGTAACATCAATTCGTAGAATAATGTAGGATGGAAGGTACCTCGGAAGGTCACCTAATGCAACTTCTTCTTAAAACCAAGCCAACTCAGATCAGGTTGCTCAAGGACACACCAAGTGAAGTTTGGGATTTCTGGAATACAGAGATTCCACAGCCTCTCCAGGAAACACCTGCCAGGGTTTGGCCAACCGCTCAGTGCTTTTTTTTTTTTTCCTTAATACCTAATCAGAATTTCCCATGATGCAACTTGTTAACCCTCATTGTACCACTATGCATCTCCCATCAGACAGTGGCAGCCAGCAATAAGATCTCCCTTAATCCTTCTCCTTTTCAGGCTGAAGAAACTTGGTTCTTTCAGCCTCTCCTCATTCATCATGTGCTCCAGTTCCCTGACCATCTCAGTGCCTTTCCCCTGTATTCATTCTAGGTTTTCATTGTCTCTTTGTACTGGAGTGCCCAAACTGGATGCACTACTCCAGTTGTGGTCTCACAGGTGCACAACAGAAGGGAAGGATCACTTGACTTAACTTTCTGGCTCTTGCTAATACAGTCCAGGATTTAGTTGGGCTTCTTTGCCGCAAGGGCACTCAGCTGACATATCCAGCTTGTCCATCAGAACCCCCAGGTCCTTTTCTGTAATACTGCTTTCTACTCATTGAGCACCCAGGCTCTACCATTGCATGGAGTTTGCATTTTCTTATGTTGAACTTCATGAGACTCCTGTCTGTCAGAAGGCAGCCGGAGCAGGTCTGGTCTATGAGGGAGGACAGTCTGGAAGCCAAGGGTGACCCTAGCTCAGTCTGTGCCCTCACCAGTTGGCACCATCTCATAGGACCTGAACAGAGTGGACAGACCCAGTTGCTGCTAAGAGGGTTTATTGTCAGCTTCCAATACAGTGAGTGATGAACCAGGTACAGGGTTCATCCAGGAGACATGGCCAAATACACGACTTGAAACAAAGCTGTTAAGTAGGTCTGAGGTCCATCTGGGAAGACAAGGTCAGGTAAAGGGATGAAGACTGGTACACCAACAGCAAACAATACTAGTCCCACTATTGATGTCTGAAGGACACCACTAGTAACCAGAGAGCAGTTGGATTTTCTGCCCCTGCTCACAACACTTTCAGCCTGGCAGTCCACCCGATTCTCCACCCACCTCATTGTTCTCTGATCATATCTCACCAACCTGGCTACCAAGAAATTACTGGATACCCTTTGAAAGGCCTTCCTAGACTCAATTTGCAAAATCCACTGATCTCCCCTGGTCCACAGAGAGATTAATCTAGTTACAGAAGGCAGTCAAATTGGTGAAGCACAACCTGCCCTTGGTAAATTTATGCCAGCTCTTTCCAGTTATCTCCTTGTCCTCCTTGTATTCAGAAATAGGTCCCCTCAATCTCTGTCAGCTCATGGAACACAAACCGCAACATTTGCTCTCAACACCAGTTTGAACTGCCACTCCTCCTTATGAGAACATTTCAGATCCTTTCTGAGGTGAAATGGCAATACCCCACTTCACAAAACGGGGCTTTTCCTAAAAGACCCTCGAGAGTTTGTTTCTGGTGCTAGTCACAGATTTAAAGAGAGTTGGTGGGGTGTCACGAATGAGTGATTTAGAGACCTCTCAAAGAATCACTGTTGAAGGTATTAGCAGAAAATGATTTTAACAGAAATTTATAAAAGCACAACTTAGCCGAGTTCGATGGCAAGGTTCACTCTATCACTTACTACATCGATGAAGCATACAAAAGAAAAGAGCATGGGAAGCTGAGAAGTCCTTGCCTAGTGTAAACACTACTTAGCAACAACTAAAACATCAGCGTGTTATCAACATTATTCTCATACTAGATCCAAAACACAGCACTAGACCAGCTATTAGCAAGAAAATTAACTCTATCCCAGCCGAAACCAGGGTATCGTATTAAAACTGAGTTGGGATTATTTATACAGAAGCCGAGAACAAAAAGGTTAAGGGAGACCCTCCCGTTGAGTCACGAGGTTCAGAGAAGAGCCAGCTGGATCAAATCTTAGTCTCAGACTTGGACAACGGTTTATGTCTGATACAAAAAGGATAAGGAGACCCTCCCGTTGAGTCATGAGGTTCAGAGTAGACCTGGCTAAATCTACCCCTAGTCCCAGACTTGGTCAAC
>NW_009221000.1:0-3046 GCF_000690835.1 Fulmarus glacialis | reverse complement strand
GGCTGAGTGGCCTGAGGATAACTGCTCAGGTAATGTAATAGGTCACATTTTTGTCAATTATTGCACTGACTCACAGAGGACAAATTAACACTGAAGGGATTTACTTACAAGTAGTATTCTATTTGCAAGTTAACAAAGTTAACAGGGATTTTGAAAACACCTGTCTGCATAAGCTGTTAATACAAGAAAGGAGGACTTATTAATACAAGAAAGCAGGACTATCAGAGGCAGGCTTTTTGCAAATTACATGTGAGTAGCTTCCACTAGTATTAACACATAATTCATCTCAAAATGATTTTTTACTATTAAAAGAAAATGGATACAACCAAATCTGGTGGTATAAATGCCATATAATAAGCATATACCATTCTTGATAAATGCTGTGTAGGAAAACAAATTCAAATATGAGCAGGATCATACCTCTTCAGCATTTATAGTATACATGTACATATATGTTTATATATATATTTCCTGTGTAAGTTTTTTTGATACAAAACACTTTGTCTTGAGTCTGAAAATGAGATTATGAACTGGCACTGAAACCTATACAAGAGAATAATTTACCAGCCATATTCTTATTCCAAGAGTCTGTAATATTCAACAAATAGTGGATGGTAAACTTAACTTGCTAGTGAGATTTTTTTCCTTTATTCTTTTTCAGATATTCTTATCTATATTTAAAAGATCAGTGACAGCCCATAGGCACCTATTCAATACATTTTCAGAACAGAAGCAAGATGTAATAAAAATGGAAATTAACACTGTAAAACCATGCAAATAATATACTCACTGATTTAAAAAATCCTATACTATAGGCTGCTAAAATATAGAACAATTTTCTAATTATTGCTTTCTGAAGAAAACTGACTCCTGCAGTTATCATGGCTGAACTTAGAGCAAAAATGTTAAGGTGATAATAGCACATGGGACTGGTGAACTCTGCTCCTCTTGATTTATAACACAGCATCCATTTATAGTTAAATGAATGTGCATGCTGCCTTTGTTCAATTTCTTTCTTCTGCTTTGTTAGCCAAATGGCAGGTTGATTTTAAAATTCTTCAGTGGTTTATAAAAACTTGAATCTCAGCTGCATAATTTTTCCAGGTGCTTTCTTCATCTCCATCTCAGTAATGGTAAATTTGATCTAGGTATATGTTGTGACTGAACTGTAAAGTTCAAGAATCCAGAAGCCTTGAAACATGACTTCAAGATTCAAGGAGCTGTCATTTGGGGCAGCTAAAATAGGTACATGTGAGTAGCTTAGGGCATATACCACATCATACAGTCTTTTGTTTACTTCAGGGTGAGGATGTTCAAAAAAGGTATTACTGTGGAATACCTAATACATCATAATTTGTTATCCCAGAATAACTTGTTCATGTCCATAACCCTACTTAGCTGTTCTACAGATCTAAGTCACGTCTATCTACTTATCATTCTAATGTGAGTAAAGTTCTATAGCCTTTGGGACATATTTGAGTATTCTTGTATAATACTTCATTCTCTGAACAAACCCATTGGTTTCACTTTAAAGGCTCTCAAAGACTTCAATGAGCTGTGAAATTAAGCTCTACCCTTGTACTCTTTTCAATCTGAATTTCATCACGGACTTTTGTACAGCTGTTTTGTTGTATGAATGTTTGTGGAAGAGCTTTTAATTCACCTGAATCCCTGATATTCACACATGAATGACCATATTCATAATTCCTCCATATAAACATGAAATTACTAGCAGAGTTTGTCAAGGCAAAGCTGAACGAAGGTTGTGCAGGATAGACAGTCCTTATGATTAAACTGAGTCTTGAGGCTCCCTAAGATCCCATTTTTTACTGTTTGTTTTGGTTTGGTTTGGTTTGGTTTTTTTATCTAGGTGAGAATCTTTATGTCCTATGTACAGTAGAATATCATGGTTTTTTTCCTTACAAGTACCCAATATTAATTGTAAAACTATTACTGAAATCAGTAAAGCTGATACAGTTTACAGTAGTTTAAGATTTTTCCCTTCAGGTTGGGGAGAGGAACAATATTTGAACAGATTTAACCTAAAGACTAGAAAATCCAGCAAGAAATAAAAAATAGATTTGGTTGTTGGAGAAATGCCTTATTTTAGGACAGTATTATATTTTTCAGGGAAAACAGTTCTGATTTTCAATGATTCTCAGTAACAGTGCTCTGTTTGAAAGCCAGGGACTGGCACTGCTGCGCTTTGTGATGTTCACCCATCATTCTGACTGGGTCCTAGTCAGAATCTATGCAGAGAAGAGCAGGAATAACTTTCTTGGAGTCAAACCCTGTAACACTACCAACGGAAACATTTGAGAGAGGGAAGAGAAGAGAGGAGGGTGTTGTGTTAATGACACATGAAAACGTGGGGAATAAGAAGCCTGTGTAATAGCACAGCCATTCCTCTCTTCGTATTCTCCAACATCCATTACTTACAGCTATTCTACGCAAAGTCTGCCTGTACTTTGTAGACAGGGAGGATGGTGAGTGTCGTGGTTTAACCTGGCAGGCAGCCAAATACCATGCGTCCGCTCACTCACTCCCCCCACCCGCGGTGGGACGGGGAGAGAATCGGAAGGGTAAGAGTGAGAAAAACTCATGGGTTGAGATAAAGACAGTTTAATAGAACAGAAAAAGGGAAAATAATAATGGTAATGATAGAATATACAAAACGAGTGATGCACAATGCAATTGCTCGCCACCCACTCTGACCAATAACCAAGTAGCGATCAGTACTTCCTGGATCACGCCTACCATTCATATAGTGAGCATGACATCACATGGTATGGAATACCCCATTGGCCAGCTGGGCTGGCTGTCCTGAATATGTTCCCTCCCATCTTGTGTACCTAGCTCAGTCAGTGGGCATGGGAGCTGTCCTTGGACTAGGAGGGTACTTAGCAACAACAGAAAACATCAGTGTGTTATCAACATTCTCCTCATACTAAATCCAAAACACAGCACTAGGAAGAAATTTAACCCTATCCCAGCCGAAACCAGGACAGTATCCACCCCTTATTCTATACCATTTACGTCATGCCTA
>NW_009220999.1:0-13429 GCF_000690835.1 Fulmarus glacialis | reverse complement strand
GTTTCTCTCGCATATTCTTACTCCTCTCTTCCAGCTGCTCTTACGCAGCAGTTTTTTTCCCCTGCTTAAGTATGTTATCCCAGAGGCGCTACCACCGTTGCTGATGGGCTCAGCCTTGACCAGTGGCGGGTCTGTCTTGGAGCCGGCTGGCCCTGGCTGTGTCGGACATGGGGGAAGCTTCTGGCAGCTTCTCACAGAAGCCACCCCTGCAGTCCCCCTGCTACCAAAACCTTGCCACGCAAACCCAATGCAGGCTGGAATACATTCTAGCAGAAATCAGTGGTATAGTTCCTGTTAGTGTCCAATCGTAAATCATAGATGAATCTCCAACATACTACTAGTGTGATTACTGAGACACAGAACTGGAACGCTAAGAAGGGCATTCTGTAATCAGGTAAATATTCTTATTGTAGTTTTCTATCTACCTATAAGTATACATGATCTGACTGTGGTTTTCTCAGATTCCTTCAATTAAATTTACTTAAATACCTTACGTTTTCGTTTTATCTAGTTTTACTCTGGTTATTCATGAAATAGGCTTTCTATCACGGTTTATTTGCAATAGTTGCTAGGAGTCAAACTGAGGAATTGATTTGTTCTATCAGAGGTTACTAGATGAAACTTGCAGCAGAGAAGTCAAAGCTAATTCATTCCAAAAGCTGAAATTAATATGGGGAACATTTTTTTTCTTACCCCTCCATCACAACCTCAGTCCTTCTTTTAAGCCTTGGAGCAGATTTTAACTTTCATCACTTTTGTTAATTAATCCACTGGTGGCCACAGCAGAATCCCATGAAACAGTCTGTATATCTCAAATTGTCTATGACGTTGTGCACCACTAGAGTGGGAAGCTATAGAGAAGCAGCATGTCCTTCAGCTGAGGAGACAATGATTCTTTCAGTCTACTACTCCTAATTCATCCACTGAAAAAATTATTTCACTGTTATCAGTTGTCAGATATCTGACGTCATATATTTTACATGGTCTTGCAACATGTATGGCGTTGCTATTTCTCCAGCTTTTGGAAATCTTGAACAAAAATGTGAATATAGTATGAATCACTCTGAAAAACCAACATTGTTTTTTTTTGTAGTTGAAAGGAAGGAGAATCACAGTCAAATGACTTGCCAAACTTAGTTAAGTACAATATGATTTGTATATGGCAGAAATTGTAATTATCACTGTTACTACTGTTATTATTTATTATATAAAAAGGAAGAGAAAAACACATTAGCTAGGTGTTCTGACATAATTTCCCAGACTGGATGAATCTCTTTAAATAAAAGAGGAAGGGTAACTTCATGAAAGAGAATATTGGAAATTGGGGCCCTTGTTTAAATAACTTACAAGGATATTCTCAACTTAACACGCGTAGTCACTGGACTTACTCAGACATGTTAAGATTGATTATTGGCAGTTAAATCAGAAACATTTCTGAACAGCTACAATTTACAGAAATAACAATTTACAGAAATAACACCTGTTCTATGTAAACAAAAATATTTATGTGGAGTATTAAAGAACTGAATTAAGATATGGAATAAGACATTAGCTTTGGAATTCTGAAGGCATTAAAAGCCCTAGGCAGTTTATGTTTTATTTGCTCTCCAAGGTAGAAAACAGTTCTATATAGACAGATCCCTTAACACATTGTCCTTCATTCCTACCTTGGACTTACCCATCTGAAGGAGAGCTAGAGGAGAAGTAAAAGTACAGTCTAGTCAGAAAAGTGGATAGGTCAGTTGCCCACCAAGCAAGTAATTCCTGGGTGTCTTGAGAATTTGCTATAAAAATCAATAGTGTATTCATAGTTCTATACTATGTCCTATTTGAAGCAAATAATGCTAATTCAGTATTGCTCTTGAGAAAAACAATTGCTGAGATTATTGCAAAGTTGAATACCTTCAGAGAAGTTCTGCCTTTCATCAAATGATTAATTTGACTAATAGTTGACTGTTATTCAGATTACAAACAGTTGTTTTCCTATAAGAAGTTTCTGGACTGTAAGCAATCAGGAGGCATGAAAGTGAGTTTATAGATGTTCAACTGCCTGAATGCTGTCTTCCAAGAATTATGTGTCTGTGATTCTTCTTACAGAAGCTTTGGGCCATAAAACAAAATCCCATTTTTCTTTCTGTAATAACACAGTTCAAATCTCTCTGCTCCTCAACGATTCCATACGTTCTGGGCAGATATGAGCTCTTTAAGAAGTAAAGCGACTACACCAATGTGCAATTACATTAGCGATGTACTGCCGAAAGAGAGCATTCCAAAGGGTAGCATAGGAATTGCTTACCAAGAGCTATAATCAGAATAAATATATATTTAGTACTACCTAAATAGTGTCATGCAAATATAAGACCATAAACATGAGATGATAGAATACTGCTAAAAAAGGAAATCAGTATGAATAACTGTAAATTTTGGGACAGTATGAGAAAGATACAACTAATACTCAATACCAAATTTTAGTTTAATTCCAAACACAAGAATTGTGGTTGTCATGAAGCACTATGATACATGTAATCTCAGTTGAAAATGAGTATTTGGTAATTCCTGTATTCTCTTCCTCGTTGCTCTATAAAAATGCAGTAATTTTAAGGTTGAAGAGGAAATGAAGATAAGTAAGAAGCAGGAAATCTTGACCCCACTGATTGTGGTGGAGAACCTTCTTGTTGACTTTAGTAGATGCAGTCTTTTATCTTTTATTTAAAAAAAAAAAAAAATCGTCATTGAGGAAGCACTGCCATTCGGGCATAGTGAGTTAATTTACCTTCAGGTAATACAACAAAATTCTCCCCTGTTCAAGGGAGAAAAGAAATACAATATAAAAAATCATTCTCCTTTTTTAGAGCAAAAGGGATATCTATACAGAATTGAATTGACTATCATATTCAGGGGATCATGATAAAAGTCTATGTGTTTATTCTGCTCATGCTTCTTATTCCAAAGAATAATTAGTTCTGACAATCTCATTCATTGATTAGCCTATTCCTCCCATATATGTCACTCTCAGTGGTTATTTATTCTACAACAGTGCAATTTGCCACCAAGATTCTTTTTAGGCTCCATGTTGGTGCCACTAGTTACTGAAGTATTACCTTTTTTTTTTTATGTGCTTTAGTTGCATTTTATGGTTTTCTCCAGGCTGTAAATCTTTCTCAGAAAAAACGTTCCTGCTAAAGTGAATGGAACTGCTCACTGAGTAAGTAAATAGACTGAACTCAGCACTCAGAAAAGCCTATTGAAACATATATTTAACTGCCCTACATGTTAACATTATGATCGCAATTATCTTGTGACTATGAAGTCACTGTTTATATATAGTTAGCAGATGAGAAGGGCATAACCTGTAATCTGATCTTTCTCTCTAGTTTTGTTATACATACTGGGAGTGAGGGTATAGAGGATGCTAAGTACTGTTTTATTCCTTCATAATCTCCTTAATTACATAATCTCTCTTTTCTTACTTCCACGAGAAAAGTTCCCTCCGAGAAAGGAGGGCAATCGTACCCCTCTACAGATTTGTACTGCCTCCTAAGTAAATTTGACTCCTTTATCCCATATTTCTGAAATAATATTCCAATAATAATAAATATATTTCACTGCATCTGAGTTTTATGGTTTAGAATGGGAGATAGAGCGTCATAAGAGCATCCTGGATTCTCTCCCTCTCTCCGGAAGCAAGTGAACATGCAAACAGAGAGATTATCCAGCAGTCGCTTAGGAACAAACTGAATCTAGAGGAAAAGACCCGAGTAGGAGCATGCACATAGAAGCAAACACCGATGTTGCTACAAAATGTATTCTGTCTGAGGGAGAATACCACTAACTGCAACTCCGTTCACAGCTACAAATTCTCCTCAGGCAAGTGGCCTAGACAAATTTTTGTATTTGTTAAGTGTTTTGGGATATTTAAAACATTAGTCTTTTCAAACAAACAACAATTTATATTATTTATCAAGACATTAATGATCTCTTTCAATTGTGTCTTTTGCTTTGGAAAAAACACATGTTCAAATTGTGTTTCCTAAAAACAAAAGGAGCAGATGATGCCAACAATCCATATTAGGCTGTAGTTGCTGAAGAAGATCATTCTTGGTTTTGGAAAAGTGGGCTTTATCTGAGGAGGCAGAATGCTACCTTCTTACCTGTTTTAGTGGTCTCTGCTTAACAATATTTGAAAATTACAATATTAACTTAATAAACACATTGCTAATAATTCAGCAAAAAGCGCACAGTCGATAGACACTGAATTAATTTGAAGATTTGTTTTTAATATTCTAAATGGATGTTCTTAAAATAAATTATCAAACATTCATATTGGTTTCTTGGTATTTTGTGTGATAGGCTTTATGATAGCCCCAGTTCTATAGTTTGCATTTATCTATTTCTGCTGCCGTGCCGCATAATAGTGAAGTAAGCCTTTCATTTCAGCTCTCAGAGGATGACTTTATGATATCAAATCTCTGTTTGTAGATTCTGATACTGGTGTTCTTTATCTCCTAAAAGGAAGTAGAACTAAATAAACAAAATACTCTGTAGTATTTTGAAATCCCGGTTTTCCTTGTGGGTGATTTACATTACAAGTGATGAAGTTTTGTGTGTTTGTTCGTTTGTTTGTTCATTTGTTTTAAATGTTTTATTTTTATAATTATATGCTGGTTTGAAGGCAGAAGCTTGAATAGACTGTTTTTTGATCTACCACAGTTCTTAGTCACTTCTCTGCTTCTGCAGCTCTTATCCTTAATACAACTTCATGCAACCAAAACCAGAGTGTTTGCCTCACAGTGCGAAGATCCACATTTATTCTATTCTTTCGCTTTGAGAATAGGAATGTCCTTAGTTGAAAGAAAAAGTAATTTCCAGAGCTGCACAGGGAAGCTTGTGCAACAGCTGCCTGCACTGTATTTGTACTGTGGGTAAGTAGGGGAGTTTGAATAAATATTGTAATTAGGAACATAATAGCACATTTTGATTGCTTTAATAAATAACACTAACATGAATCTTTTCTTAGTGGTGACACTAATGATCATTAATGACCAAGCCTGTTATCTTTACAGTATGAATTCTTAGCTGAAAAGCCTAAGTCTTGAACACAAGACATGCTATTATTGAAACAGAAAATAAATGCAAAACCTGGGCATTAATCTCATTGGTTTATGATAATCCTCAAAAATATAAAACAGAAATAACAGAAAAGACTCCAAACCTTTTGTTTCCTTTGGTTTTCATGCAAAAATAATAGGAAGCCGCATGGACACAGCTGGATTCCATATAACCATATTTACTCATTATATGAAGCCTAGCTACCTTTGTGCTCCAGCTCTCTCAGGTTTCTAAACCATTCACAGCAAGTATCAGAAGAGGTTTCACACTTTCCAAACGGTATCTTACTCAGCACTGATACTACAGGCTTGAAGTGGTGCAAGTAAAAGAGACAACTTTGCAGGGGACTTGTACTAAATGCTGCCTTTAGCTACCTCAGTCATATACAGAGGCATGTGTTCCTTGGGGCTGGGCACTTAAAGCAATAATGATGGTAGACAATTTTTTTTCCCCATTGTGTGCTACTAATTAAAGCACTTGCAGGCCTTAACAACACGCTTGGCAGAACAATGTCTATTTTAGCCAGTTTTCCTTTGGAAATGGTTATTTGCGTGTCTGTTACTGTTTTGCAGCAGTAACTTTTAAAACATTGATCAGTGTCCACCACATTTGACAGAATTTTCCACATATTTAACTTCGGGAGAGGAATTAAAGGCCAAAGATGAATTTCTCTTTATTAAATGTCAGATTATCCATCGAGAGGGTCATACAAAGGTTATGTTAGCCATCAAAAGTCTCCAGACTTCCAATGTAGACATCAGAAAGTCCTCCAAAGGAAATATACCTGTTCTTAGGAGACGTTTTGTTGATCTGCTCCTCTGTGCTGCTTGTGGAGATACTAACTTTTTGCTGTATTACTCCCCTTGAATATAAAAAGACATTTTGATCATTAAAATGCATTAATGCAGTAAATACACAGCATTCTACAAAGACTCTCTTTGGATAATGTTTTACAGACACTTTATGAAAACACGTGGAACAATGTGCTTTCTGTCCTTTCTTCATCAACGAAATCATCCAGCTGTGAGTATTGGAATCACACTTCAAGTGTCTTGTAGTAACAGGGATGTACAGCACACTGGTGGTGTTACGTGACATTGGCTGTGCTTTGTTTCACAAGAGCATAATGCATAATGTTCTGTAGAACTTGTGGAAGCTTTCTTGCATCTTTGCCAGCACACATTGCTATCTCTCGTATCTCATTATAGAGGGAGAATCACAGACTCTCATGCAGAAACATGACCATCTCCAGGTTTGTTATCTTTTGTCCGTCAGTGACAGGGCAATAATAAATCTGTGTGGAGACCTCCAGCTCTACCATATAAAACTCCTTCTGTCAGCTTATAGGAAGGCACTACATTTGCAATTATGTGTTGTAGGATCTAGTCTCAGTTATAATTTGAAATACTTGCTGCAATACATGAATAAATCTTTCCACACAAAAGGATAAAAAGGTGATGGGATGTATTTGAGACCATTTGTCTTTGTAAACAATTGAAACTCTTCAGAAGTTAACTGAATTCCATGGTGACTTGAAATCTGTTCAGGAACTCCATTCTTCAATAATTATAGTGATCATTTGCAACGTCTACGTTGAGTTACAGTCATACACAACCCATTTAGAATGGGAATCCACGGATTCAAAAGTCTTCTTTAATATTATTTTCAGAAGATGATGACAATGTTTTTTGAATGATCTGCATATATTCTGCATATATGTGCTTCAACTTGTTACTCTCTTTTTCAACTAACAACCATATGTATTGTGAGTAGAACACATTGTAGTTAGGCGTTGCCAATGTCTTCTGTTTACCTGCAGTTTATCTGATGATATTGAAGCTCCCTGGGATTTTTAGCAAAACTTGACATTGACGTGATGGGGTTCAGTACAATTTTAAAGCTAAATTAAACTTAGTATGCATATCTTTCTTTGCATGCCACACAGTAGCTGTCCCCTTAAACTCTTCCAAACTGATGACATTTTAATTTTACCCAATTTAGTCACATAGAAACAGTTGAATTACTCTTTCATTCTATATAAAAAAGTGGAAATGTGCTGCAGTGTTTTAGGAAGGAGTTAATAGAAGAGTTAATAGCCACAGTCTTAGGAGAAACAGTCTTCTGCTGCATTAGTAGGCTCTGCAGAGAGGAGCAAATTATAAATTTTACCTCCTACTACGATTAATAAAATTTACACCTTTAGATGAGCTATCTTAGTACCACTGTATACTGTTATAGTCTGTTGATGTAAACAGGCCAGTCCTCAGCTGATCTGTCAAGAACATTTGCTTTGCCAACCGGGAAGATTTCAGTTACTTTTGGAAACGTTAGACTGAAAATTTCATTCATGTTTCTAATACCTGATAAGCTGTGCTCAGTTTCACTTTCCTAGCTTTGTTTGTGTTATACTTCGTCATTATGTACCTAGAGTAAAAAAGTTGTCTAAATACCAATGGTTGCTTATCTTGGTATTTATTCTGAAGCTGTACACAGAGTAACCATAAAACAGCAAAGCTGGGGGTAAGCGTTCCAGAATACTTGTCTGTAAAATATGGTGCACTTATATCAGACCATTTTTGAGGTATACAGAGTCAGCAAGCTTCATTCAGACTTAAAGGAAGGATGGTGTGCTGTTTTTTTGGCATAATCTTTTGTTGTCCGAAACAAGATTACCTGTGCAGGAATTCCCCTCACTTGCATCTTCAGATCACTATGGCTTTCGTAATTCTATTGTATTTATATGCTTCATTAAAAGAACAGATTTCCTTTTTAAAAAAAAGGAAGTTAGAGGTAATTTTTCCCCCCTATAAATATCCTTCTCCCTTTAAAACATGAGAATTTCAATTATGGAATGTTCTTTATTGTACTTTATTGATCATATAAAATATTTTTACTGGTATTTGGGACCTTCACAGTAAATGCTCCTCTACTTCTGGATAAAGAAACTCTTCACCTTCTTCACACCATTGCACAAGCCTTAATTCTAGCCTCAGCATATCTACTAAACATTCAGTATTGTCTTCAAGGCAGAGGTCCTATGAATTTGTTGAGTACGTATGAATTTCAAAGCTCAATGTAAGAATTGTACTGGCTTTATAGTATTCTTTTTAGGAAATTAATTGTAGTTAGCTATGATACTTGACTGTGGAATGAGAAGGCTTGGCTAAAAATTATCATAATTAAGTAGTTTCTAACTTTTCTAACTTAAAAATTACTTTTAGTTGATCTATGATGAACAGTTGCATACTTTGGTCAACTTGCAAAATGAGAAGTACTTCTATTATTCTTTGGATTTCAAACAGTGACTAATATAATATTCAGTGTAATACGTTTCCGAATTAGGTTTATTGTCACAGAGCCAATATTCTGTTAACATTATATTCTCTAATTTGAAATTTGGGGAACGTTTTTATTTCCTTTTTATCTGTATTCAAACTAACATAGGAATGTTCCCTAGTGTCCTTTTGCTAAACAACTCAAAAGTCAATAATAATAAACAATATATGCAATTGATTAACGGTAATCTACAAAGCAGCAGCAGTTTTATGTATTGTTTACTCTAATTTTCTTATAGTTAACTTGCAAACACCTTGTGCTCACTGCAGCATAAAACCTTATTGTCAAAGGCATGAGACTAGATGTTGCTGAGAAAGGAGATCTGTCTTCAGGGACTTTGATTCATGTGCATGGGAAGCAAACAGTGTTAACGATTTAAGTCAAATGGCTTAAGCCCTTTCCCCCTGTTTTGGCAGGGATTACTGTCCCTTGGAAACATACTTTCTGCCTAGTTTAAATGGTACCAGTGAATGGCAGTGTAATGGGAATAAATTTCCTTCAATTAACTTCCAAGTGAGGGGTAGGTGGACAGGAGATTTGGTAACAGCTTTAACCTGCAAAGCTGAGCACATGTTATCAAAATTACTTCTTTGACCTGGGACTAGCTTAATACAAGTAGCCTGTGCAAATGAAGTAAAATACTCTGTCTCTTAGTACAGTGATCATTTGAACAGTTAGGGATGTATTCACATGGGGCATGTACTTTGCCTAAGTTCTCAGCGTAAGTGGCATAAGAAAGAGGCAGCAGCACAGCAGGCTGACTTCTAGAATAACCTGTCTTGGTACTCAGTTGTGTTGAAATTAGATGAACAACCTGGGAACTCGGTTTCCATGGGCTTAGTGCTAATGCAAGAAGAATCTGGATTCTGGCTTCTCACAGTCTTCATTTCATGTTTTTTTGGTACAAGTTGGAGTTTGGGAGGGGACTAAACCTGCAGTTCTATTGTCTGTGCCTGTTGGCCTGTACTTTCCCACAAAGAAAGCCATTCAATCAGCCATTGTTTGGGAAGCCTCCAAGTACTTTTGGTATTGATTCAGTGGTGCTTTTTGGCTTTGAATTAGTAGCCAGCCTTGGCTCAAAAACATGCACTCAGGTATCTTACTCAGTTTCGCATGGAGGAACAGAACAGACAATTATTGTATCACAAGAACTATGTGCTATTCACAGCCAAAATGAGATTAATGCATTCAGTCTTTGAAAACCTCAACAGATATTTGTATCAGATCTTTAGGAGTCATCTCCTAGCCAGGCATGGCTTCTCCTTTCTCTTTCTCTACCCCTCAGGAAAGGCACCAGCAATTTCATTTTTAGCATACCTAATATTTCGTAAGAGCAATAGGGACTGTTATAAAGCTTTCACCTTGAAATTTATGGCTGGGAATGGCGTAATCAAATAAACAACAGTGATCGCTTGGAGAACATAATTTCTTATTAGTACTTGGTTTACATTGGGTAAACCAGCAGTCCAACAGGGACACTGAGTTCATTGACTCCGTTTTCATGCCAACCTTCTCTAAAGAAAGACAGGAGGCATTCACAGTGTAGAGGTTTTATGCATTGTTGATGGACAGTCTTCACATTTGGAGAAGAGTCTTCTGATATTTGATATTTCTGTCCATCTTTATAGGTTGACCAGTGTAATTGAAACATGTAGAACTGTGAAGTGTAAGTAACATGGAAAAGCATTGGTCCCCATAGGAAGTGAAGATGTTCGACACAGAAGACTGGATGGATTCCTTGTGACTCTAAGTACACGTCCTGTTGGTAAAACCTGTAAGAAAGGTGTATGTGGAAATCGTATGGAGACTGAAAATAAAAAGGCTTGAATGCCAGTGTCAATGCCTGTCTATCTGCTGCTGCTACATGCAGTTTTGGTCTTTCTTGTTTCTTTGGGTCGTTGTCTGGAGAATTATCCCTTCAGTAATTTGTGAAATTACTTTTTTCCTTTTAATTTCTTTAATAATATCCTCTTTCAATAGCTAACAGATATGTACCCTTTTGTTTTTTCCTCCTTCTTTTATTGAAATGATTATGTGACATTTTAATTCCATGGGGGAGAAACTATTTATTCCTACTGTGGTAGTATAGCAACTCCTGCAATAGGAACCTCAGCCTTATTTATCATGAAAATGATTGTTAATACGCTATTGAAATGTTTATCATAAACACTACTTATGACAGAAATGTTAACCACTGGATAGCTGTATCATGACAGCTCTTCAAATTCCTTGCTAATTGTAAAGTTGAGCTACAGAGTTCAGATCTGAGTTTTTCTGAGACATCTGGGACACCGGTAATCCCTGATTTTGCTTCTCTGTCATATGGAATAAACCCAATCTCAACTGTATGCCTGGAGAATAAATAAAATGGATATGAACTATGGAAGATCACAAAAGCCTGCATTGTTTGGTATTGCATAGTATGTATGAGGATATAAGGTTTTACTAGGATACTTTGTATATGATGCAAATTACTTTTCTCTGGATGGTCACAGTGAAGATGAGAGGAGAGTTTTAAGAAGAACCTGTAGTGTAAGGCATTCTCTTTCTTCATAATCACTAGAGCTATAGTTTTTTTAGGACACAGAAAAAAGATGCAGGAAAGTCATTATATATTCCTGCTTGCTTTAATAATGGCTAAAATTAAAAAACAAACTTTTTCTTTGCCACGTGAACAGAGAAACATGCACTTCCAAACCATACCTTCTCTCAGAAGTATGAAATTATTTCTATTTACATTTTCAAAAACACAAAAATGTACAAAGCAGAACTCATAGTTCACAGGCTAAATCTCTTCAACATGACAAGAGCAAATGTGCATAAGTAAACATGCTTATGAACAAGCAAAAATTCAGCATTACTCAAAAAGTTTCTTTTTTAATAATTGAATTTTATGAATGAGATGTGGCATAAATTCTCACTTTGGGACACATACATGATTCCCACTGGTTTAATAAGGAATTATTAACATGCTTCAAGTGAAGAACACCCCTTAGGAAGAGCTTCTGGATGACTGTGAATTGGTTTTGTTTAGCTACTTCAGAAAGATGGATAAAAAAAATAACCTGGGTCCTGATCCATCTCTAATTTAAGCTTCAGCAAAGCGGAAGTAATTTAGTGGCTGCAAGTGGGGTGGAAAAGAGGAGAATCAGGCTAAGGGATTTCTATAAAATATTAAGCAGATACAAAGACTAGTTCTCTCTTCATGGTTTTGTACAATAAGATGTGAATAATTAATTACATAATATCTAAGTCATACAATAATTATGGAGGTAAGTAAGTTGTTTAAAAAACAGTTTCAAAAGATATCTTTTACAAATATTTTTGGGGAGCTCAGGCACATTCTGTTTTGTTTTCAACACAGCTGTACTGGGGCCGTCTCTGGATTGCCAACATGTAGATCACAAAGAATCCATAGGGTTCTTCTAAGTTCAGTGGAACACCACTCGGAAATTACAGCGTAAGGTTGTATTTACTGACTCTGCCCATAGCCACATATAGAGTCCTATTCATTGGATGTACAGAGAAGTAATTAGTCAAAACACTTTATGTACAGTATATGGGAGTAATTTTCTTATTGGTATGAGGCGTAGGAACACAACTTTGCTGCCTTCTAGCAAATTCAGCTTTTTATTCTCTCTGCTGTCCAGAGTCTGCCTTCTGACATAATTTTTTTTTTAAATATGTATGCAGCAAAAGTGACCCCTTTAAGCATCGGTTTCCCAAACTTCAGTTTAGCTGCTGTAGCAAGCTGGATTTTTTTTTTAATCTGTTTTGCAGACTTTGCTGAAGGGAAATATACACTTCACTCCCTTTTTCGCAAGATCATATTGATTTCTTACTTGGCAAAACCTTTTTAGTAGGCCTCAACTCTGCATCTCAAACTACACAGCAACTCCTGTATTGCAATACTTCAGTTTAAATTTTGAGTTACAAGTCTAAGGATATGTTACGCAAAACTTGTAATCTTTCAAGAGACCTACTTTTCCATAGAATAATGGGAAAACCCAAATTCAGACAGAGTTCTGAAACACACTAATGTGTTTCAGAAGAAGAAATGTTCCAGTAAATGTAGCAGAATTCAATTTTTTCTGTAGAACACTGTCATTTACAATACTTTGCTTCGCGTCATTTGCACGGTGCTTCAGTCCACTCAAATATTTTAATGAAGATTTACCTTTCAGTTTTAAATGGTTATGATACAGATTAGGTTTTTTCTTCTGTTCTCCAGAACACTTTGGAACAGGAACATATGACAAGGCAGAGCACATTGATCATGACAGGCAACTCAGTAATAGGATCTGCAAGATATCATGAAAGAATTAACAAATCAAATGAGAGTGAATTACACTGGTAAGAAAGTTTGTTAATAAGGAAGCGAAAGCTTTTAGCTTTTACAGTAATATCTTCAACGAGCTGTAAAATAATACACAAGAGAATTTATTAATAATTAGCCATTGCTAACTCCTCAGTGAGGCACAACTTGATTGGAATAATAAATCTGTACTATTGAGGTTAGTTATTTATAGTGGGCAAAGGAAACACGCTGGTGAATACTAGTGGTGTGAGAAGCTACGAATCCTGCAGCTTATTTCCTGGTCTACTCTACACTCATCGCATGACCTTCCATTGACTTCTACAGTCCAGGACAGGGGCTCCAGCCCTTCGAAATGTCACTTTATTTCTCTACAAAGTGGATGCTATCCTAGGAGGCTCCTTTGTGAGCTGTTCAGTGGAACATACACGAAATGTGACTGCAGGCACTATAGTTAGAAAGGATGCCGGGTCTGAAGTAAAGGGCAAGGTTCTGGAGCCTACGCTGTGTCTGCTAGGTACCCTCCAGACCTTGTGCCACTGCGGTAAGGGCACCTCGACACGGTCATTGCCCCTGACCCCGATGCCCTCGAGCTTTCCGTTGTTGAGTTTTGCCATCTGTAAAATGGAAACCTGAGAAATGCCTGCCCAAGGACCCGCAGCAGCCACC
>NW_009220998.1:0-6070 GCF_000690835.1 Fulmarus glacialis | reverse complement strand
TGGTAAATGATGGAGAGTGGCTTGGCAATGCAAGCAACTACACAAAATTTTCCACCATTATTTTGCTTATTTTGCTTGTGGCTTTAACAGAAGAAAAAAGCAGTAGCTCCCCTGAGCATTTTCATCTTAGGAAAGTTTATTGCATAATAATTGGCTGTGAAGTTCCTAAGCGTTCCTCTGAAGCAGTGCTGTAGACAATGTGCTGCACTGAATAGCTGCTTGATATCATTTAGACTCATGCCCTCATATGTCTGTATGTAAACAGTTTTGTCTCTAAACTTTCTTAGGAAAAGGTCAGGATCAAATTGTCAGTAAACAACATTATATGCACACCATTTTTTATGCTTATTAAAGAAGTGAGTTAACACTATAGAAAATCCGTGGCAAATATTTTTTGAGTGGGGATGATGCAATGAAGTTTTTGAAAAAGTTAAGATTCGAGTGATTTAACTGCACTTTAATTTAGAGGTAAATTAATTTTGGCTATCCTCAGAGTAAGCATAAATTATAAAGTATCCCAAAATCTGATTTTATATGATCTTTAGAGGTGTCTTTACACTGTTATTTGTAATTGCTCTCTCTTTTCAATCCTGTGCATGAGCCTTACAAGCATTTTAATTAATCTGATTTAAAGCAAGAGGTAAAAACCATACAGAAAAACCAAAAAAAGACACCCCACTTGACAGCTGAAAAAAACCTATATGATATATATCTGTGGAATTTTATTTTGGGGCATTACTGTTACTGCGAATATTGAAGAGAGATTAACTGGAAAAAATAAAGTGATTTCACAGGGGCAACATACAGATTTACGGCTCTCTTTAATCTGTCTGGCGAACAAGTATAGCTTTTAAAATATGCATTTAAACACATTAAAGTTCTGAGATTTAAAAACTTTGAACTTAATTAATTAATTTATTTTTGTCCAGGAGCATAAATTCAGGAGACATAGGAAGGAATTCTAGAAAGAAGGTTTAGCAAGATAATGTCTTTGAGAGGAAAAGAAAGGTTATTAGCAGGATTAAGAGGCTGGGAAAGGAACTGGCTTAATATAATGGGAATCTGTGAAAGACAAGTGGAGTGTTACAGATAAAAGTGTGATCGGTGGCAGGGTGATGTGGGTGAAAGAAGCAAAGCATCACCACTGATATAAGATTCATTTAGATATCAGGAACTTAAGTACTATTTTTAGAATTGCTGTTTGAAAATAGCAACATTTTATATGTATATATAGACACACACACACATATATGCATATACCTATGCTATCATGCTTTCAATTAGTGTGCTTGATAATGGTTACAAAGGTGTAAGTTCTATTTGTATACTTAAATCTCAGCTGTAATATATGAGAAACAGACACTAACTATCTGATGATTTTTCTTGTTAATAGGAGTAATACTTAAACTGAAAATTAGTATAATTTTTTCACCCATGTTTTGGGCACCTCTGATCATCACAGGTGCTGCTATCACATCTGTGTGACTGCTACACATGAAGTTAATGAACTAGTTTCAAGGCATGGTGCTTTATAGACATGAATTGGGAATGTTTAAGTAGGTCAGACAGAAATCATTCTGTCCTGACAAATAAACTACCTGACAGAAGCCTGCAGACTGAGGGGTAACCCTAAGGGCCCAGGCTGCAGATGAGTCAGCCAATACTGTCAAGTGACACGGCACTACTGGTGGATCAGAAATGCATAGTGGGTCAGAGATAGCAACTAACACTTTAGAGATACTATTTTGAATTAAGATGTAATTTAATGGAATTTAAGCGGTACTGGAAAGATATAATGGTAGCTGGCGGAGTTGAGAGCAACTGATTCCTGTTGTGTGCCATATGTTCACTGTGCCTTCTGTCCACCCAGGATTGAGTGACTGATACCAGACAAAATGCAGTTTCTTGACAGTATTTATGTTGTATTCTTTTGGTAGGGGAGCTTTAAATGGGCTTTTACCTATCCTGTGCCTTTGCACTTCTCAGAAACTATTCATGGTATTGTATTTCAGTCAGTTATCTGTATTCTCCCTGCTGAAGTTCCAGAACATGCCTCAACTATTTTACAAAAGCAAGATTTTGAAGGATGAAGCATTCCTATGATATTTGACCGAGCTCAGGCACTGAGCTTTATGGAAGAGCTGAAAATATATCTGACAAATTTCATCTTCATAACTGATATCTACATCAACAATATGTTTGGCCTCTGTTTCCTTGGTATTTTGCAGCATGCTGAACAGAAAGAAAGACACAACAGAAGGCTGACCTCCCCCTACTCCTGTTCTGGTGATGTGCATGTGAAAGGCGTAGGATACTCAATTTAAACCAGATACATTCAGTGTATTCGCTAATACAAGCCTCTAAAAAATTCTGAAGATAATCATTACGTGGACTATAATACTCACTTCAAAACTGAGTGAATTCCTCTGCATTTCTCTTCCAAAAGTGGTTTTTATTAGTTGATGAACAAAGTGCACTGGAAATTATTCAAAATCAAAATCTTAACACTATTTGTTAAACATATGGATCCTTCCTACTCATTTACTTGCCACTTTACTGACAATTTGATTATGCAATGGAAAATTGTTGGCAACAGAGGAAACCTTGCAAGTACATCTGAAACCTCACAGGGTTTGTCTTTTAGTATACAGATTTAAACCAGCAGCTACTCACTACAAAATGACAGCATCCAAATATAATCCTGACTTCAGTGTAAAATGATGGATACTTATCACTATTGGAAACGCAATAATTTTTTCAGGAACCTGCCCTTTGGCTGCTGCTTGATTATGCACCTTCTGGGTTTCAATACGCAATGAATTTGAGACTAAAACTGAGCATAGCATTGCTCTTCAAAAATGGTAATCTATGTGTCCACTTGAGGAAATTCCACACCTCTTCTGAAATTTTATATTCTTCCCCTTAGTTCAGCATATGGACAGAAAGGAACAAAAACCTGCAGGGACGAGTGGTGGTAAACTAGCGCATCTTATAAGGTACAACTAGAATGAGAGTTTAAAAAAAAAAGTTGATCATTGAAAGCAAGTGAAAGGTATTTTTAGGTTTCTTCAGAGTTAAAACCAGCACAAAATACATCAGTTGTAAGTAAAAGAGAATCATTCAAAATCGGAGTAGCTCAAAGAGCTACTCGAAATATCATATTGAAATTGACAGTTATTTTAGCATTTTGGTTTTTTTGTATGATGTCATGATGATACAGGCAAGTGTATTTAGCAGTCAGACAACTCACTAAGACTCTGCAATCACATACATTCAGCTAAGTTCTTTCATAATACTGATTAAACAGCCTCTTAAAAATAGATTTTTGGCTCTTTTTCTCTGATCTGAGAGCTTTTTTTTTTTATTCTGATGGTCAGGCATCTTGCTATATTTGTGCTAAATTTAATTATAGCCAGTCCATTTGTGTTTGTGCCAACAGTGATATTTAGCTTTAACAGCTCCTTTCTTTTCTAAGAGCTTCCCTTATGATGTATTCCAAGACAGTAATCATACCCCTTTTCAACCTTTATTTTGCTCATACAAACAAGCTGTCCTCTTCTACCAGAAACCTCTCCCAAGTACAGGCTCTCCATTCCCCTGATGTTCCTCGTTGCCCTTCTCTGTACCTCTTCCCATTTTGGTAATTTTTTCTGAATACAGCTGACTAGAACTTTACAGTTTTCCAGATGAGTTTGGAGTGGGACCTGATACAATGGCACTAATACTTCCTTACTTCTCTTGGAAATGTTTTGCCTGGAGCATCTTAGGATTGGATTTGCCTTTTTCACAGATGCATCCCATTATTTCAGGAATTTGATTCCACTGAAAGGAACAATTAAATTAAAATGACATTGAAATAAGCTCATTCCCACCCTGTCGCTATGTTGACTCAGTAAACAGAGTAAATTTCTTGCACATCTTTCCTTCATTATGTATCAGATTCCGTCTTTTCATAATAAAAATAGACTTTTCAGCTTAGCAGTTTCATTTTCCCCGATAGATCTAACATGATGATCCTCCATATGTGAAATTAAAATGTGGTTTAAACAAAAACGTTTAGAAAGCATAGAATAAATTTTTATGTAGCCAATTCAGTCTGTTCCAAAGCATTACGTAGGATATGTCACCTCTCTGGAAAGTACAGTTTTCAGAAACATATTGCAAATTACTTTAGGTAGATAAGAACATATTGAAAAACCAAGGGAGTTTTCAACTGATCAACATTATTATAAGAAACAATATGAATAGGAAGTAAGTACCTCCTTTGCAAGTACATAAATAAGTAAATATCATATATGCATTTTTAAGTTACATTAAAAATATGAAAATAAATATTGAACGATATTAACATTTCAAAGCACATACTTATCTATTAAAATCCAGTAAAACTCCACTAATTGTGGAAGAGAAACAGTACTGAAATGACTCCTCATAACAAAACTGAAGGACAAAAAAGACATTTAAATTCAAACTACATGATGAAGGACAAACATAACTACATGCTGAAAGGCCAATATTTCTTCTCAATGTTCATTGTAAAAAGCACCCAAAACAAAACAAAAAAAAGCCCCATTTTTTTCCCCCAGATGGTAGAAGAAATTCCTATAAAATAATACAATTAAAATAGGACAAGGGGTATGGTTTTATTAAAATGCCAAACAGATATATTGGCTTGTATAAGAATATTGGTGACAGAGGAATCTGAAAGAATACTAGGACTGGAGACTAAATGAGAGGGGAAAGTAACTGCTGCATCAGTCTTTACCAAAAGAAAGACCGCTTTTAGTGGCTAGCAGAGGGTAAATTTATTATGTCCGTTCCTGAAATATTATGGTTTCTGATAATTTTATTATGACATATTATGACTAAAAGACTTCTTATGAAAACAACCATGGCAATAAAATTAAGTATAAGTGATTTGAGAGAATCAGGACGGGGGAAGAAATTAAACTCTAAGTAAGTAAATGCACAGTTTCATAAACCAATTGATGGGTAAATAATTTCTCCAACAGATTACAGAAGACAGCACTGAATGAATGCAATGCATCAGACTTCAAATTGTATTGAAATATTAGCGAGTATCACCTCACCAATTTGACTGAGACCAATTTGTGTCACTATATCATTGTAACATTATATCATGAAAATACAGAAATCTTGTTAGATTACAAAGATATACAAAGAATAATGATATAGAACAGTGGACTGAGATGGAAAACTCTCTAACAGAGGCTGAACGGATTTTTTCATTCTGGGTTTATCAAATAAATAGCCAGAAAGGTTTCAATTATGGTTAAAATTAGTAAAACAAAAGAACTAGTTATAAGGAGAAAGAAAAGGAAAGGAAACATGCTTGCAGGGAGATAGTAATACTGAAAAAAACAAGAGGGAGGCAATGGCCAAGGAATGAAGTATATCATATATTTAAACTGAAATCTCTCAGCAACATACTCTGATTGAATGATAGGAGGAATGTAGAAAAATGGAAAAAAGAAAGTGGAAATCAACAGGTGGTATTTGAATTTGTGTTTATGTATGGTCGTTGTGGGACACCTCAACTCATAGTAACTGGTGTGAAACCTGTAAGCACCATGAAAGATGGATTAAAATCTGCAACAGAAGGGAAATTCACCCTTCATATACATAGTAAGAAGAAATCACAGCCCCTAAAAAATCTACACTGATTGTGGCGCAAAGTTTGATTACATATGCACAGAGTGTTTTAGATTTAGTACACTAGGTGCCACTTTATTCAACTTTTAAATTCTATTTTAACTTCTTCCAGCAACTCTCTCTACATTCTGCTCCTTGGCAGTAAATATAAATCTGGTGCTTGATCCAAAGAAAAATGTTCAGTGGTTCCAACAGTGCAGAATCAAGCTCCCAGGTCTCTCATCCGAAATTGTTACTTTCAACCCTGCTTATGAACTTGTCCAAGTGAGCTGATTGTACGTCATCTGCAGTTCCCTTCAAGTTAGAGACTAATAAAAATAGAATAGAAGGTAGGACTGCATTTTAAAGTATCATTGTACAATAATTAAAATAAAAAATAGAATCATAGAATCATAGA
>NW_009220997.1:12538-16541 GCF_000690835.1 Fulmarus glacialis | reverse complement strand
AACCTTAATGATTCTATGATTCTATAATGGAAGACATTTTATCTTAAGCAGTGTGGAGAAACAGAGCTTTCCTATTTTAGTGAGAGACACAGAAGTAGAACTTCCATGGTTTTATGTCAAAAAAGTCAAATTCATTGTACCTATTTTTGTCAGACCGTTGGTTTTCTGCCTCTAAATATTTGTGTATAAAACTGGATCAAAATTTATTTATTTATATATTGTTGCAATAAAAGCCGTCTGACCATTGTAATAAACGGTTAGAAATTGCCTTGGGGTTTAAAGCATACGAGTGTATGTCCTTTGAAGGATTTTTATAGTTACTCTTTTAATACAGGGTATACTTTTCCTTGTGTGTATCTGTAACTAGTTTAATTTCACTGAAATCAGTCTGTGCTCTTGTTGTGTAATTTAAACTGGGGTTGTCAGAATGGGGATATACTGAATTCAGTGTGTTCACTCCAGACAAAAGTATCTCTCTGAAACTCAGTGGAAGCTTTAGGCTTTGATTCAGTTATTCAAAACTTATGCTTACTGAAGCATCTGCATTGTTACTATATGCCAAAAGAACTACTCAGGCAGTTAATGGTTTGCATGCTCATCACTGTATCGCTGGATTAAGCTTTCATACCCTATTATTTTTGTGGGCTCCTTGTGAAAATAAAAGGGAGAGGGAAAAGTGAAATAGGCAAATACTATTTTAAACCCACAACATTTGGCAGACTTTCTTGAGGAGGTATGGTACCTGAAACTCATCTCTTTTACATTATTTTCAGCAGTTGGTATTTGTGTTCCTTTTAACATTGAATTAAGTCAACACGAACTTGTGCCAGTCTGATGATATTTAAGGCACCGTCTTTGCATATATGTTTTTTTAATATTGATTATTTGTTTAATCCTTAAAATATATTTTGGATTCTCAGAATACTCTCATTAAGGCTAGATATGACTAAATATTTGACTAGGTGGGTAGGCAGATTCTGTAACCTGTGCAGATATTTTGAAGAAGAAAAGGATGGCAATACTGTTCAAACTCGCAGCACAGTCAGTAAAAAGTCCAAAAGCAGTGAGGTTGATGTAAACTGTGGAGAAATGTCTGCCAGCATCTAGCAAGCAGGAAATGAAAGTGGAGAAGAAATCAGTCTGTGTTGGAAAGGTCATTCTACTGATGTTGCCTTAGTGATGTAGCGGTAACTTAATGCAATTGGCCAGTGCAGAGAGAGAAGCACAGACAATTTGCAAGTCATGAGAAAGTCAACTGTTTTGCCTGTAGCTGTAGTCATACACTGGAAATTATTCAAACAGAATTTATTTTATTTGAAATGAAGACATAGAATTGGTTCAGCCTAGCAAAAGGGAATAACAGAGCTATTTACAAAGGCTTAGACAATTGGGAAACATCAAATGCCAAATTGTAATGTTTTTGCATTTAATCTTGAAATTCATAAAAGAATAATGTGAAATCTTAATTTACACTTAATGTATGAAAAGCATGTTTTAAATTCTTGGAAAGATATAACTACCTCATGTTTTACTAAAACTCATAAGTTAGTAAAGAAAACACAGTGGAATCATTTAGTAGCATGTCTTAACCCTGGGTAATTTTAAAGACAGTACAAACAAAGGAGCTCAAGAAAGCTTTCAGCAAATTTTATCTGTATCTTAGCATCAGTCAGCTCCCCTCTGAAAGATAATAATACCTCTGAAGGGTAATTTGAAAAATGCTAATAAAATTTATAATTTTTGAAGTGTAAATATGTTCAGGGTCCACGTCTTTAAACAAATGAAATTAAACTAGTGCTATGTTTTAGCTTAGATAAGTGAGCACCTGATCAGTAAATCATCTCCAGCTCAAAGGCTTTTTTTCATATTAAGAGGGAGCAGATTTTAGTATGATAGCAATCATTATTTGATAGGGGCAAAATTTTTACTAAGTTCAGTGCTTAGAACACATATCTTTTTTTTCCAGCGTTAATACAGTGTAGGAATACTATTTATCTTTTTCTTATAAAATCTAAAAGTCAATAAAAATAACACAGATCTTTTGGTTAATAACATTGAGTTTCCAGTGGGAGTACCTAACATTAAAAAAAACCCTTTAAAATATTTATTTAAAGCGATAGAAAAATATTGGGAAATTTCTCTTTCCTTCTGAAATTCTAGTTCATCTGATCAGTGCATAGTGTTGATGGTTTTAGATTCAAATCCATATAGGAATTTGATAGATTTATATTTAAATGAGACTTTTAAGTATTTTTAATAGCAAAAATTACTATTCTTACGATATCTTTAGTATTACTCTTAGGAATCAAAACCAGAAAACATTTCAAACAATAATTAAGAAAGATTTGATTTAGTTTTAAGATCTTCATACATCATAAAATTTATTTCACTAGTTCTTTTTTGTATATAAATGAGCAATGTTAATTATGAATAAAAGTAAAGCATTCAGTAACACTTAATTGTAGAATTAAAATGTAGTAAGAATATATGAAATATTTTTTGCAATCAGGTGGGGTTTTTTTCTTTTTTTTCCCCCAGAAGTACATCACTCTTATATGCATATATAAAGACTGGTAACTCATTAGGTCGCAAATCTTTTTGTAATCCAGTTGTGTCTTAGTCTTCTTCCTTCATTTGTAGCACTTGGCTTCATCTTCTTAAACACAATAGATAAAAGTGAATCCATATTGAACAATTGCTTTTTTCATAGAAAGGGAAAATACTGAAAATTCTGTGGTGCAAGCACTGTTATATTTTGATCTGTCTTTGCAAGTCACTGCAGTTCTGGTTTCTGATTGAGTCTCTTAGCTACTGCAATTGCTGTAAATAAATAATAAAAATAATTTTATTCAAGACATACTACAGGCAAAAGACATGTTTGCAATGCATTATTTACATAAATACATTACATTATGTTTTATCTTGGAATGTGTTCTGTAAAATTTAGTGTCTAAAGTTCCATTCACTTACACTTTATCATATTTATTTATTTCTAAATTTTTTAGCTTAGTGTTTATATGTTCTTTTGAGAGTGCCGTTACAAAATGTATTTTAAACATTGTCAGCTGCTTAATTTCCTGTATCTGTATATTTATTGATAAAGACTGGGACAGGGAGAAGTTACTTGAAGCATGGATGTCTAATCCGGAGAACTGCTGCCAGCGTTCAGGGGTTCAGATGCCAACTCCCCCTCCAAGTGGATACAACGCGTGGGATACGCTCCCTTCTCCACGAACTCCACGCACTACTCGCTCTTCTGTAACTTCCCCTGATGAAAACAGCCCCTCACCAGGAGATATTGAGACAGCTGTGGTAAGTTTATAAATAGATCTGAAACTAACGGGGCGAAAGAGTTTATTTCTAAACATAGAACACCTACTTCAACAGGAGAGCTGCGTTGTCATCTCATTCTGAAAATAAGTTTGTAAAGGTGTAAAGTGTTTCTCTTTCCAAACGTGGTGAACAGAGAAGTTGACACCTGAAACATTCTATATAATAACACAGTCGAGCATCTGGCTAATAAAAAGCATTCTGTTTTTACCTTCGCTGTCACGCACAAAGTAGCATTTTAGCCAGCTACAGTCACATTAGTGCATTTGGCTCATTTAAGCTTCTCTTCTCATCTCATACTTATCAAGATGTTCACTTTCATTGTATCCATTTCCCTGAATGTACTCAATGCTGTGAACCCTGCCTTTTGAAAATTTTTTCTTTAGAAAACAAAATTCTCTTTGTCTGCATTTTGAAATGTCAGCACACTAGTGTACTGTAAGCTTATAATTACTTTTACTATGTGTGGGCTGCTTCAAGCGGTTTACAAGGCTATTGCAAATTTGAAATATGAAAGTGCCTTTCATTAAAATCAGTGTGGTTCTTTTGGAAGACAGAGTTCTCTTTTTAATAATCCGCAGCTGCAGCATTATAAAACTTTTGCTCCATGACCTAAGCATTTTTCTAAAATATTATATGCCATCTTGCAAACGGATCATCCCTAGATCTCATA
>NW_009220997.1:0-12507 GCF_000690835.1 Fulmarus glacialis | reverse complement strand
TTTTGCATTCCTGCATAGAAATCTTTTATTTCTTTAATTGTAAAATGCTGAAAAAGAAGCTATATAGAAGGAATAATGTTATCGTACATTTGTTTACACTAGCAGTCAAATATTGTCCAGGAATAATTCCTAATTAAAATGTGTAATGAAAAATTACATGTCTTAAGTTTTACATTGTGTGTTTTGTTTTTCATTGATGGTCCATAAGCCAGGAATGCAGGTTTGGATAATGATTGCCATTTTAGATGTAGTGTATCTAAATCCAGATCCAGAGGTATACATTTAGTACTCCTGTTCATTTAAAAATCTTATAAAGAGCTATCAAAATAATATTTTCAAAGTGTTGTTTATGAAATAATACATATTTTCTGAAGTCTCTCATTTTGGCAGGAAAATGAAAACTAAAAGGAATAGATAAAATAAAACCACAAGCTATAAAGCTCCTTTGCAGATTTTGCATTTACATCCTATCTTATAATTAAAACTGTTCCAGTAAATGTTCCGTACTTGATATTTTGAACTCAGGGCTTCATGAAATTCCTTATTTTAAAGTTACATTTTAAAGAAAATTGAAAACTTGTATAACTTTAATAGTGAACATTTTTGATGCATTGTCAGCTTCTAAAATATTTATTTTTGGCAAGACAGTAAGGTGAAATGACTGAAAGAACAACTGCCTTCACTGAGTTTTGCACTTTAAAGGCCGACTTCTTTTGATTTGGTTTTGTTTTGGCTGTAACACAAGTGCTTTTAAAAAGTGGTGTACCATAGGCTAACTTTTTTATAATGTCCTATGTGTGTATAATATCTAATGCGTTGAAAGTTGAAGTAAATTTTCATGGAATATTTGTTCCAATGGAAAGAAAAATCTGTTTGTGCTCCTTGAAGAACAGGAATATGTATTTTCACGCCTAACCACAAGCAATGAGTAGTTGCATCCCTATGCTTTAAATGTTTTCAGAGTAAGGTCTCAATATTCAATGTTATTTTTTCTGTAGTACCTGGTTGTATAACATTCAGCAGTGGTATCTTCTGTTGGAGTATTGGTAGCTTAACTTATTCTTTATTTTGATAGAAGGCCTCAAAGTATTTTTAAAAAATAGTATTTATGTACATTATTACGTAAAATAGTTGCTGCTGTTGCACAACCAAATTGCTCCGCCTATTTCTATTTCTATAGCTTAAATAACTTTTTTTCTGGTTACAGTTAGATTTTTTCCCCTACTGAGCACTTCTTTAAATTTTTGCTGAGATTTTCCAACGTAATTGTCCTGCTGACATTGAAAGGCTTTAGGGTATTTCTTAATCAGAGGTATTTTTTTCATCTACAGTGTGACATTTGTATGTGTAATATTTCTGTGTTTGAAGACCCAGTGGATATGCCCTGTGGACATGACTTCTGCAGAGCATGCTGGGAGGCGTGAGTATATGTACTTTTCTGTCTTTTGAGAAACTTTCATACTTGCCATTTTGAAGAGGAAAGGACAGAGACCATAAACAGCTAATGTTAAAGTACTGTTTGGGTTTCAAAGAGTTGCTGGTTTGACCCTATCGAATATTTAAGTTGTCACTCAAAGTAGCCATCAACTGTTTTAGGCTTACATAATATTTGGTTTGGTCCTGATTCAGAAAAAATCTTAAGATTGCAAAATGTTTCAAGCTTGTGTGTAAATAGATGAGCCTACTCTTGATTTGCTCAGTGTGTGTTGTGTGGTGTTGGCGGCATTGGGGTTTACACTTTCTAAATTAAGCACATGCTTAATTCCATCTCTTAGTTTAGCACACTAAACTTAGGCATTGTAAATCCATTTCCAGTCAGAAAAGCAATTAAAATGCTTTCTTATGTTGAGGGTAGATAACTGAGGAGTAGCTTTAGCTTAAAAGTTCTATTAGTGTAATGCTCTTGTTACCACATAATTTTTTTTAAAGTCAAGATAGTCGTGCTAGTAGAAAACTCAGACATGGATAATTATGCTAGTGTAAATATTAATCATACTTCCCAGGAATAATTATATCTATATGCAGTGCCTTTACATTAATCTTTGTCCCCATTCAGGAGATTGTACTACTTGAACTGTACCACTTTAGTGTCTTGTTACAGTGTCATATCAGCACAGCTAGTCCTACTGCAAGATCAGCCCAATTTATATGAAACCATTCCTCCTATGTTAAGGAAGAGCACTTTCTCTTCGATATAAGCATTTACAAGGCAATTCTTTTCAGTGGCAAGAAAATTAATAGTCATGCTTCTGTTGTCTTGCAAATCATTATGCAGCGATGTAGAAGTTACCAAGAGATCACTGGCTTGACATGGTGTTTCTAATTTGAGTGCTGGACTATGTGTACAGCGATTTGTGCATGCGCTCAGAGCTACAGTTCAATGTCAGCAAGTGTTGGCAGTGGCACATCTAGGGTGGGATTCACGTTTCCGAGCCAGTCATTTCTAAGTTACTCGGAGTATAGCCAGGACTGAGTTATCCCATTCTAAGATACGAATCTAAGATGGGATGAATTGGCAAGTCTCTCTGCCTTAACTATTAAAGGATCCCAGGTGACAAACTTAGAATAGCTGCCTGTCCTTTTGATGATTGAAGTTAGATGAGATGAGTATCATCCTTGATATCAGATTAATAAATAAGTAACAGCTTTTAAACTAAGCAACCATGTGCACTGTGAGTTAAAGTCCAGCGTTCAGCAGATTTCTGAGCTCGTTCTGTCTTGCGTTCTAGTGCTTAGGGACTATAAAGGTCTCCATTTAGCAATTTGTTTCCAAGAGCAGACTAGCACAGTTGTAAAAATTAATTGCATATCAAATTAATTATTTCCTAAATTAATTACACTTACATGTTCTGTTTCTGATTGAAGTTAGAAGTAATACTCAGTTTAATTAAACATTGCATAGCTCTCTCTGATAAGTGGCGAAGATGGAAACCACAAACACATAGGGCTAAGCATAGCTGACGGTGCTTACTTTTGAACCATGACAGTGTTGTTTTATTTTTTTTTAATTATGCTGTTCATCAAATCTGTAGCCCTTTTGAGCAGAAGGGAGTACTTCCTATTCTTTGTTTAAAAATTGATTAATGTGAGTATCTGTGAACCTAGTATAAAATATTCAGCAGCCTTTTAATTTTTACTTTTTATTCACAAATACTGACTGACAAAATTCTGGCAGATTTTTGAATCTGAAAATTCAGGAGGGTGAAGCTCACAACATTTTTTGCCCAGCATATGATTGTTTCCAGCTTGTGCCTGTAGACATCATAGAAAGTGTGGTTTCCAAGGAGATGGACAAAAGATACCTTCAATTTGACATTAAGGTAAATTATCAAACTGTTCCTGTACTCTTGAACTGTATTTCAGTTTATAAAAAATAACTTACAACTTCTATGTGAAATTCTGCATCTGTAACTTTCCAAGTAGAAATTAATAAATTAGTATGTACACTGAATTATTGGCTGTCTTATCTGCCATAATATCAATGTTTGATATACCACTGAGAAAAAAGAAAGAACATTATATTTATTCCTTAAGCACAAATGCAGTACTTCCATAATGTGTAACCTAATGTAGTGTTAATAACATGATTTGATCAAACTAATGTTCATAACAGGTGATATGAAGCTTTTAATCAGACAGACTTGTTTGTGTTGGCAATGTAAAATTTTTAAGAGTTTTTGGATTATTTTTATTACCAAGAGACTGTTTACGTTCAGAAATAGTACCTGTTTCCATTTTAGAAATTTATTAGTACAAGTGAAATACTTAAATTTTTTTCCATCCAATGCTTGATATGGTTGCTATATATAGGAAGAGAAGTAGGAAAACCTTGATTTGGTTTTCCTGTTTGATATTTTTTGTGTTTATTTCCATCATTGCAACTTGTTTTTAAAAGCAATCTTTTAATTCACCTTTTTTGTTTTATACTAGTGTAGTAATGAACTAGTCTTTGAGATAATGTGCTACTTTATCAGTGGTGGCAGGGCAAAAGAAAGCAGAGAAACATTTTTTCATTTACAATACTTCCTCTGTGTGACAAGTCTCTTTTAATATACAGTAACAGTGTTTTACACAGTAAGATGCAAATTAAATTACCAGATCTGATTAATCTTTTACATCTTCATATTTCAATTGGTTGGTGATCAGCATAAGTTTGAAGCAAAGTAGTGGAAATTCCTTTTCCTGCTCATTTATTAGATGCAAGTTTTACAAAAGAGCACCTGCCACATTAACCAAAAAAAGATTTGAGGGAAATTCTGCATTAGTCTAGTTCTGATTTCTGCAGGTGGGATATATTGAGGGATTTTTGTTTTAATCAATAAGGTTTTAATTCTTTTCAACTACAAGAGTCAGTTCTGTTAATGAGTGTATTGCCAGTGCATATATAGTAGAAGTTTACAGTAAGCCGTATCACAAAGGAATTGACTTGCACACATTGAACATTTTGTTTGGGATGTAAGTCATTTGCATCTTAGCGTAAGTCTGGAGTACTGTTGCTATTTAAAAAAAAAAACCCAACCATTTTTAAGGTGGAGATTAAATTATTCCCTTTTTATAACTATGTCAAACAGCCTATCAAAGTAGCTACAAGATTGTCCTTATGCTTTTTGGCTTTGTTCCTTCAAAGGAAGATTATGAATACAGATTGTTTTATATCAGTGATGAAATCTGATCTTATGTGGTAAAATATTTTCCTTTTTTCCTTTTTTTTCCCCCAGGCCTTTGTTGAAAATAATCCTGCTATTAAATGGTGTCCTATACCGGGCTGTGAAAGAGCAGTAAGGCTAACAAGACAAGGATCAAATTCAACAGGATCAGATACACTGAGCTTCCCTATGCTGAAAGCCCCTGCTGTAGATTGTGGAAAAGGACATCTTTTCTGCTGGTTAGTGCTACAAAGTTATCTACATCTACATAAACTCGCAGTCACTGCTATTCCTTAATTAAATTAATTAAAATTATTTAACTTTAAGCGTGCAACAAAAATTTGGGATGTACTACCCTATATCCATGCACTAAATAATGTCACATGCACAAATACTTTAGTATTTTGGGGCACAGCAGAGGTTTGTAATACTGTTTTACTCATTATTGGCTCTGTTAGATGCAAAACAGCAGTATGGAGCATTGTGATGTTCTGTTCTAAGGGGACAGAGGAGAAGTGGGATATTGGTGGAGGGATTTTTGTGTCTGCTCTGGAGAGTTGTAGTATAATTGAAACATGGCACATTCTGAATTGTAGCACAGAAAATCAGCAATTTTTAGCTCTTTCTGAATTTTGGTAGAATCACATCAAAGAAGCTGGAGTTTAAATAGGACTATGAAGGACCTTTTGCTTCACACATAGCATTTGGTTTGCAGGATCACTCCAATCATTGTTTCGCTTTAAGATCAGCACTTTGTCTTTATGTTATCCTCTATTGAGTCTTAAGATGAATACAAGCTCAAGAAGGAGTAAAAAGCCATAAGATAGTGCCTATCTTCAGCACTTCCAAGGAAAGGTCAACAACAGTATCAACAAAAGCAAAAAAGTGGTGGAATATTTTTCTGAAGTGCAGAGCAAAGCCCTATCCTAGTTCCTTTAGATTATCAGACCGACATCTGTATTGTAGCGGGACATCCTTTTTGCTGTTGGAAAATCAAAAAGGGACAACCAAAGTATACATGTTCAGACAAGCTGATGAGTAATCCTTCTTTTCATTCTTCAATTGAAACCATGATGCAAGAAGAAGAGATCCTGAATAATCTGCTTGATTCCAAATATCCTAAGACTCTTAATGAAAGATGCTTCTGATTTTAGTTCTTTCCCCATATGAATGGAAAGGAAGAAGGAATAAGAGGAAAGTAGACGTAATGAAACAACCACAAATGCCAGAAAACAGAACTTCTTGGAAAGAGGTTGTTCACAACGGATGGAGAGCTCTGAAAGAAACAAATCCTGTGGAAACAAACCAGAAAATGTTTTTTACCGGTGAACATATAACAAACCTTAGTACTATTCCGCAAGAAGGTACCATCCTCTCATCCTTGCTTCTGGTTACAGACAGAGAATCAATTTTTCCATTAACCTGAAGGACAGAGCTTGAGACCACTTTAGTGTAATATTGACATGGTCCTTCAGACATTGGCAGCTTCTGCTTCCTTTACATGGGCTGAATGTATTAGCTCCCCAGAATGTCTTCTGAGTGTGAAAATGTCCTCTGAGTGCCTAATTTTTATGAGAAATGTCTTTTTTATGTTTCCTGATAATATTTCTGAATGTTCTTTTTATGTTAATGCTTTGAGATAGAAGCAAATACGGTTAAGGTCTTGAAAAAGACCTCATTCTAGCAGCAAAATGTCCAAGAAGGCCCTTCCAAGGCCTTTTTTTCATCCCCACAGAAGTGAATGAAGAGTTTCAGCAATGGCAAGAAAGTTCTGCTAGCAACCAAAGCATCCTGCAGTACTATAAATCAGAACCATTTGTTGAGGACAGCCATAGTAGTCTTACAGTACAAGAACTCTGTGCATGAATGAGTTCCTCTGGAGAAAAAGAAAGTGTATTCTCCGTTCAGAGGGTTTTCATTATTATTGTATGCTTAAAGGGAGCTTGCTTTATATCTTTAAAGTTCAATCAACACATCTTACAGTTCCATATGTATGTCAGTTCTGCAAGTTTTACCCAGGTAATCTACAGCTTAGACATTGTAATAACAATTGATACTGCATTTAATAAAAGATTCTTCAGAATTTATGTATTAGAAAACCCCAACCAACCCCTAGATAAATCACTTGCTTTTTTTTTCTATAGCCTTCCTGCTCATAAAAGCAAGAAAATTCTCTGAGTCTATTGAGCAATTTCCTTTTGTTTTTTTTTTTAATGTGGAAGAACGTTCCTCTTAAATACAGAGTTCCTTAGAATTTACTCATTTTTCATTACCAACCAACTAATAGTGCCTTCAATAAAATGTAATCTGTTGTGACAAACACAAAATTCTATCCCCTTTCAGAAAAAGCATTCTGAGATATTTAGATGTAGTACAAATGAAAACTGTGCACAAATCTTACATCTGTGTATTATCAGATGCATTTAATATATTAGAACCCCTTCATGCTGTTTCAGAAGCACAAGGAATTGTAGCGAGCAGACACTTCTGGAAAATAGTCGTAGCAGGTAGTGCACACTTAATTTTGCACCATAAGTCCTCGCTCCTTTCATCCTAGATGGAGACAAGGGGCAAAGTCTCATTCTGTGGGAGAGACATCTCTTCAGGTGCACTTGGAAAGCCAATTATAAGTTGCAACAGTGTTTTGCCGTTTTGATTCAAAATTAATTATATGATACAAATATTATCATGAGGGGAAAGAAAATCCAGAACTGCATTCTTCTTGGACGATGCTTTTAGCCCTTCCATGAATTTTAACTTGTTGAAACTTGCTACAATTTTATTAAGCATGTACTGCACCTTGAAATAAATGATCCTGCTGAGTATTGAGGAAGGCAGTCTGGGGAGGCCAACACTGTTAACTGTCACCACCGTCTGGCATTAGTTTCCTTCATTCAGTGTTGTCAGGGAGTCTATCCAAAATACAACTTTGTTTCAGAAAAAGTTTTATGAGTGATAGGCTCAACGCTCTTACTCTAGTAAAATGGCATCCCAGTATAAAAACCCTTGTTTTGGGGTGGGCTAAGGAAAGAAATTCTTCCATGGGAAGTTGTTCTTTAACACTCTGTTGTGACTATCATATAGATATAGATCTAGATACGGATACATGGTATATATATGATTGCACTTCATTAAAAATCCACAAATTTACACATTTCAAAACATCAAAGACACAACCTTCCCCCCCAGTAATAGCTTGGCTGATCGGCTTTTAACTTAAAACTGAGTTTGTTAAAGTTAATTTTTGCTAATTTCAGTCCTTTCTGGGAACAAATACAGTGTGAGAGGTCTTGGCTCTCTTGAAGTCAATGATTTAAGTGAACTACTGTCCCACAGAAGTGAAAGGTGTCAGTTTTCAACCAGGGCTGAGATTGCCTTATTACAGACTAGTTATTAATTCCAGTACAATCTTTCCCAGCTACAGATCTTAAGAATCTCCAAACCAGAGGTACTTGTGTAGTGCATTTAAGCTTGTTTAATAACAGACTAGCTAGTGGGAAAAAAGTTTAAAACAGTTGTTTCCTGCTTAAGATGTGGACAAGAGCGATCAGAAGAGTATTGATGTAGCTTCTGAATCTGCACTGCAGAAAGCAGTTCACCATTGGATCTGCAGAAAACTTGCGTATGCTCTGATGCAGCTGGTGCCCATCTGAAATACACTCCCTCTGAATTGTTTTGTTTGATGTGGCAGATGTCTGATGCTATTTGCTGCCTTTCCAGTAAAAAAAGGAGTCATTACAAATCCAGAGTCCGTATTGACACATCTATACCCAAGCACCATCTGGAAGCCATGTATCTGCCACTGTGTAGTGATTGCCATCCTCAAAGCTAGTAGTAACTTCAAGAGAAGCTCAAGGACTCATTTCTCCACTGTGTCCATGTAACTAAGTTAAAGCCCCCATTTAAGAGACTCTGGTGGAAGGAGTAAACATCCATAAATACTTAATGCTGGTATTGAAGGGCTTGGATCTTGTTCTAGATTGAAAGCTTGAATCTAGTTAAAGATTAATTATTACAACTGAATAGGTGCAAGTAATTCTATGTAAAATGCATTTCAGCTATAGCAAACTACCTAGTTTTGGATAATCTCTTTATTCTGGTTTACCTTTATCACAGAAACTATACTAGCATTTTTTGTGGCACTAAAATAGTACCCAGGCATAACTCAAACAAAGTGCAAACCGGGTGATTAATTTCAGATTGTAATTCTAAAAAGCTCTTTTCCTTTCCTGTCTCATTTAAATTCTTTATTAATCTTAATGATCTTAATCATCTATGCTTGTAAGCAAGTAGTCTAAGAGTATTTTAAAATAATGTTAATTGGATGGCCTTTTATCTTCCTGACTTAATTAAAGTTTGAGCGTGTCTTGATAAGTTTCCATGTTTTTTAGCTTGAACCAATTTTAACTTTAATTCTAAATCTCTGAATGATAAGTTATTGTGTATACACCTTCATTTTCAGGGAGTGTCTTGGTGAAGCACATGAACCTTGTGACTGCCAAACCTGGAAGGACTGGCTACAGAAAATATCTGAAATGAAACCGGAAGAACGTAAGAGTCATGCCTGAGGGGGATTAATTTTTTTTGCTGTTGTTGTTATCTTTTGGTTTTAGAGGGATTTTTTAGTTGCGTTAAGTGAAAACTCTACATCGGTTGAAAAATAGGGTCAAAGAGAAAGAAAATTAAACCCTTGAATGAGGGGCTGCTTCACACTTTAACTGCATATTAGGCAGCACTAGTGGTAGACTGTTCTCCTTAAACCACTCCTCCCCATAAATCCGTGTGCGGTTCAGTCAGGGCATACAAAACTCTTTTCCCTTCCTCTTACAGCTTTGTTTCATTAATTAATTGATTTATTCCTGAATATAACTTTATTTGTCCTGGGCAATTTTAAATCTTGTAGCCCAGTATGCACTTCTGTTTGAGTTGTGTTCCATGCGGTTGTCTGTGTGCTTTAAAACTAGTTCAAGCCAACAGGTGATAATAATAGTAAGGTTGAGGGTGAATTGCAAGGGAATAGTGAGGAATGGCTTAATGATAATTACTGAAAAAACTAATAAAGGTTGGGTTTACACAGGACAGACATTTTCTTGGTCAACAGAAACAAAAAAATTAAAGATTAACAATAATTTGAATAAATACTGACTTAACTTGGTTACCACAGTTCAGAGCCATTCCATAATGTGTTATAAGTATTCTGGAAAGCATAGAAAATTTTATAAAGAGGCAAAATACACCATACTTTGTCAAACTATGCCAATTTTTCTCATATATGTATTTGCTCATTTATATATTATAAATGTCATATATAAATTTGTATAGAAATATATGTGTGGAAATATGTAGAAATAATACGTGTCATGGTATTATATATGTATAAATTAGAAAATGTATATATTTATATATGTGAGAAATATATAGTGAAGAATTACAATATTCTGTCAAGAAACAGGTAAACGTACATATTTCCTAATCTGATTTTCACAAAAGATTACACAAGTACAATTTCAATTTCTCTGTTTTTGCATGCTCCATATCCTCCTGTCACCCTCAAAAAGTTGTGGGAGTGAGTGAGGCATATGAAGATGCTGCCAACTGCCTGTGGTTACTAACGAACTCCAAACCATGTGCCAACTGCAAATCTCCAATTCAGAAGAATGAGGGCTGCAACCACATGCAATGTGCAAAGGTAAGAAAGACCCTTCATATAATTTGTTGTGAAACCATAATTGAGGCTGTGTATGTCATGTATACATTTAGGAGCACAGACTTCCAAAACCTTTGAATGTCACACCTGAGATCTAATGGAACCTGTTGCAAGAATTAGATAATTGACAAATGGTGGGTTACATGTATTTAGAAAATGTTTCATATTTAGTGAAATCTGTTTGGCTGGCAGGTGAACGCTGTAATGATCAAAATTTCATAAACACCTAAGAATTACTGGCAATACATAAGTATAAAACTTAAAGAAACAGAAATAATTGATAGTTTAATCATCATTAGTAACGTAGAAGAGAAAGAACATTTTTAGTTGGCAGAAAATGAAACATTTTAAGGAATGGTAAGCTCTAATGAAGGTTTTGCCTTACTGCGTTTTTCTTTTGCATTATTTCTCTAACATAGCAATAAAACAGAGAGGTTTTAAATGGAAAACTGTAAACAGGAGTTAATCAGTAGGAATGAAAAGTCAGCAAAGAGTAATTCCAAAAGAAACTTACTGGTGACAGCAGCCAAAAATTTAGTCATGAGTTTGCACTATGCTACCGAAATAGGAAAAATATTTGTTGCCATGAGTTCAGTATCATTTGAGAATGCTTTTTCACTCAAATTAGTTAAAAGCAGCATATTTAGAATACTGTTTCTTTATGTTAGAAATTTCTTAAGTAACTACAGCGAATACCTCTTTGAGGAGCATCACTAAAAATAAGAAAGTAGCACACACTTGACGTAGTTGGCCTCCAATAAAAGCTAAAAGATTTAGAAAGTAATTCTCTTTATTTTTCTGGAAATGTGTTAGTCTCTCTCCATTGCTATGCAGATCCCATTTTCTTTGTATTATCATCACATATTCTCTCTCTTTCTGTGTTATGAATTGAAGGTAGGGGCTTTTTTGGTGTCATTTCTTCGGTTTTGTCTGTGGCAGCAGAGAACAGATTCTCCTCCACTTTGGTTTATGCCAAATTTGCAGTCTTCTTTTTTTTTTTCTTAAATGATTTTTAAAAGAAGTCATGCATTCCATAGTGCTAAAAACTGTAAAAGGTATGTTTGTTGCAGCTTTTGCCACTGAGCTCATCTCGGTCAAACAAAATATGGCTTCAGGCTGGAGAAGACTTTGGCCATTAAACACTGTTGAATGTAATAATTTAGTTCAGTACCATTCTGAGGCACTGGCTGACAACCACAGTTCTCTTTTCTTCTTTGATGCTATGCCTTATAAACAGCGTAAACTGTCCTTAAAACAGTCAGATTCCTTTTGTGGTGGAGAAATCTCTGCAAAGAGAAGCTGCCTCCCCTCAGCCTAGTGAGGAAGGAAAGGAAGGGTGTCTTCAAGCTCATTGCAGAGCTCAGACACAAAGTATAGTGGTCACCTCGCTTGTTTCTTCCTCCACTGTGACAGAGCTTCTGCCCTTGCTGCAGAAGGTCTGCTCAAGCCTACTACATGATGAGCTAGGTTTGCCTCTTAGCAGCTAGCATTTACCTTGGTGTAGAAGAGGATACTCTTTACTCATAAAATCACATTTCTGTACTTAAGCAGTCATCTTACTGTTTTATGAGCCAGGTTTCTAAGGAGACAAGGCTTAGGCAGTCCTGCTCTCTCACTCCCCTACCTGTAGTAGTTTTTTAACCTTCTGGGTACTTTGCACCACATACGAAGGAACAGGAGGGGGTTCACAGATAGTAAATTACTGCAAGTGTCATGAAGCTTGGTAGCTCTATGGTGCAGAGACTTAATTTGTACTGCCACCAAGAGAGAGGCTGAAATACCTACTCAGCAGTTACCTGCTTAGCAATTATCTCTTCTGCTTGGCTCAGACAGTGGCCAGGCAACAGATGTGATTTGTTAAGCCTAGGCGGTGCTGCTGCATGGCTAGGTGATCATGAAGGCACATAAAAAAGAGCTCAGGGTTTTGAAAGATGTGTAGAAACAGATGATGTGGTTTTGAATGTTTAATGAGACTGAGGTATTGGAAGAGGGTCTGGGAACACTGGGTGAATCTTGGGTTTTTGAGGAGGCTTTTGGAGATGTGAGAGATTAGAAGATAGATATAATGGAGTGGTCATGGAGGGAGATAATTTGGGAGAGGTGAGATTATTGCAGTAGGAGCATATGCGTATAGAATCATAGAATCATAGAATC
>NW_009220996.1:0-4964 GCF_000690835.1 Fulmarus glacialis | reverse complement strand
GCCGTGTAGACCTCCCCGTGGTCAAAGAACCCAAAATCCCGCCGATGGTACCAGCCCCCTTTCTCTCTTTTTTCCCCATTCCCTTCCTCCCCTTGACAGGGGGTGCCGGTTATTTTGCCTCAATCAAGAGAAGCCAATGGAGAGTCTGGAAGTTAAGTTTTTTCCATTTGGATATTAACTTACGTAACAGCATAAACTCCTGAAGTATTTAACAAATTTCTTGCCTTTAACCGTAAGCTGTGAGATGGAGTGCAGCACTAGCAGAGCTGAAGATGGAGCACTTCCCATGAGACACATACGACCTGGACAGCTGCAGCACAACTTGCTTCTTTTAATATCCCTTCCATTCCCCACCTCTGATGGACCATACTGGTACAGTGATGAATCCCGGAAATACATGCAGAGAGTATTAGCTCTTCGTCAGTACACACTGACTGAAAAGCCGTTTGTTACCTTCTCTGAGGAAAAACTGGCAAACTAGTCAAAGTGCAGAGCTCCATCAGAGTGATGTGCTCCATCCGTTGGACCACACTGCCGAGAACAGGCAATGAAACAAGCACAGCAACTGTTACAGTTACCGACACCCTCAGGCACTAAAATAGTTATAAACCAAAACCTGTATCTTCTACTTTTGAAACAGAAAACTAAAATGGTGGGAAAGCTTCTGGTGCAGTAAGCAAGCTTTTTCCATCTCAGGCAACTGAGTGAAAGGCCAGTGCATGAACAAAATAAATGCGACACTGAGACTGGAAACACAAGCATCAAGGTATCACAAAGCAACAAAGACGCCAAAGTAAGCTGCAGTTAGCACTAATCCCAAACTCCAGCTGATTAATCTTTCACATCTGGTGATGCCCATTACTGACATGAAAATGACATCACCAAATAGGGAGGAAAAAAATACACTCACAATGCTCCCAGATCACACTACAGGTAGTCCAAGGTTTCACTTCACTTCCAAAACATCCATTAATAGGACAGTCAGTACCTAAAGAATTTCAGGAACAAATAACCACAGATTTCACCAGTTATTTGCATTGTTCGTGTTCTTCAGATTCTCTTCTAATAATCTGTTTCTAATCAGTTTGGAAATCGGAGCACTGTACTTCCTTTTGTTGCTGCTTCTCTAACACTTTCTCAACTGATAGTACTTTTCTAAGTTCTTCTGCCCATTTCCATTTCACCCGCAGATGTAAATTGAACTCACCCCCCCACATACACACTTTACACTGTATATAAGAAAGGCAAATTCTACTCTCACTTGATATGAACAGACCGTGAGGATAAAACTTAACACAGCAGCGTAATCTGAAAAAAAATTTGATAAACAAGGATTACCCTTTGCTTCCAAGTACTTCAGCCACACATTTCAGACCCTCTCTCCTGGCAGCTGCCAACCAAACCTCAGCCCGAGTTTTTGAGGCTTTCCGGTTACATCCCCCACTCTTTGGATTCCAAAGCTTCCAAACAGATCTTATCTTCCCGAGGTGTTTATACAGCACCAACAATTATATCCTCTCAGCGGAGTCTATCAGCCCTGTTCTTGCAATCACCGTCCTGTCGCAAACCAGGGCTTGAGATGTGCCAATTGCAGAAGGCTGATAAAAAGTCTCCATTATTGGAAACCAGATACCAGAACACACACACTCGCATGCAAAACATGCTGTCTCCTGTACTGCAGTTTTTCCTCAACTGTCCTGACCTGAAATGCCAACCATTAAATTTTGTATTTAATCACTCAGTCAGGTAAGTTATATTTATGCTACGGATACCTAACAAATAATATCAAGAGTAACCAAATACTTATAAAATATTAAATAAGAAGCACTTGGGAGATTTAAGAAAACTGGTGTGATTAGATCTTCTGTCTCATGGTGGTGTAATGCTCCGGAGAAGTTCAGTCAGTCATGTGTCAGCTAAAGCAGCAAGACTTTATTACTTCTGAAAAGCAATCTGGAACTGTAAACCTGAACAGTAGATTTAGCTCGTTGCCCAGGTTTACTTTAGACCTCAAGTCCTGACATTTGAGCACAGAAACTCTACCCAGATTTAATTCTTTTAAAACAAACACCACACAAAATCTATCCTTTTTAATTTATTTCATAACATTTGCTAAAATTACTTTTGCACACCTTGCTTCGAGAACCATAAATATGATTCATTAACTTTTATGGCCAGCTCCTTTACAGGCAGCAAAAAGAAAACGTTTCATTAACTAAGACTAACACCCCAAAATATTACAAAATACTCAAAGATCACCTTTACATTACCAACATCTGCTGATAGCTATAAGCCAGTGATATTCCAGAGGATAGTTTCTCCTCTAGAATTTGAATGGGAAATAAACAGTGTACCTTGGCAAAAGCTGACTTTCATTTCGATCATGGCAAACAGTGATAGGACAGGGCTATTCAAAGCATTTCTATTCCCCTCCCTTACAGTGATTACTGTTTAATAATAGCAAACACGACATATTGAGTAATAGTCATTTTGTCCTTTGGCACATCCAGCTATCCTTGGCTTAAGCTTAGTCAATCCTGTGCACAAAAACAAATATCACGGTCCTGACAAAAGTAAGTGATGAATAAGGACAATACAAACTAACAGAAGAAAAAACTGTGTGATCCATCTCTGTGCTGCAAACAGGTCTTTGGATGTGAAAAAATTCAAGGTATTTGAAGAACAATAAATTCGGTGGATGTCAGAATATCTAGGCAACTCAGATGCCATTCATCTTGTGCCTGAAAGGTATGTAGAACAATCCCTTCCTAACAGTCATGACTTCTTTTCCTCCTTCCTCTTTATCTTTTACTACCTTACCGTAAGTTCTTGAACGCCTCAATTCTTAAATCCGGGATGCATTTCTGAGAAAAATGCTTTCATTGTAAGCTCAGCAATTTATTATGTACGTGTCCGGGTTTTAACACACACATGCGTGCAGGCGCACATAAACTTTTTTCCCCTTACTGTCTTATTGCCATTATCTCTGGCAACATAAAGGATTTAAAGACACTGTAAGAGACCTTCAAGAAAGAATTCCATGTTTGTTCTAAAAACTTCATCCACACTCTATATTAAGGTCTACAGGAGAAAAGAAAGTATACTGTTCTCACCACAATTAACTTTCTAAATATAAGGGAACATTAACAGATAGTATATAAAATTCAAGTACAATTTATTCGTAGTGGGACATTTTAAAAACGTCTTAGTTCAACCCACAAAACGCTTTATATCTTGTATCCAAACAAAACTTTTGATGAGCACCAGAAGGTAAGACTGAGGTACACAATTAATGCCAAAAAGGCTTTAAAGCACACTTCTGCAAACTGCAAAACCCAGAGATTTACCATCATCTCTCACTATGCTTCAAACACCACCCTGCCGCTTTTATGAGTTAAAGAAATACAAAAATAGATGAGCTGGACATATGTTGAAAGGCTATTTTTGATGCTTATGAAAGAAACTAACTAAACATATACTTATCAGGTACCAACACCAGACAACTGGTAATGTAGAATAGTACTTAACTGTAATGGAATTACATAAGAAATACAAAAAGACATGCTTTATAATTACCAAACATTTTAATTTAAAAGGGGGAAAACCCAGAAGTAGCATTAAAGGGAATGCTCCTGACACAGACACAGGGTGCTTATTTCCACACAGCTTTTCTTCAGCAGACCATTGTGCCTCTGCATGACTAAGTTACTACAGCATGCTGTTACCAGTTTACAGAGCTCTAACGTAAACCACTACACTAACTAGCACACAAAAACCAGCTCATTCACTATGAAGATACTCTTTGAGGTGCTTCTTCCAGTGCATCCTCAAACATCCATACATCAAAAGCTGTAAATATTTACTATGTAGTCTCAGTTGTTCAATTTTTATTTAGTTTCAAACCTTCTTCTACTCAGTGAACAGAGGAGGAGCTAATCAAAGGATAAACCAGAAAAAAATTCAGCATTTGGGGGTTTTGGAGGTTTTGTGTTCCTCCAACTCCCCCCCGCCTCCATTTTCCAGCAGTGCTTTTACTGAAAAAAGATAATGAGCGGATTGGATAAAAATTGTCACTGCAGCAACAGCTCTTAAAATTGATGCAATGTGAAATCAAGCTCACAGCAGTTAGCTTAAGTTAAGTTTCTCAGTACACATGGCCTGAGGAAAGTGAAAATAAAGAAGAAATGGAAATCACCTATAGAGATTTTCATGTCATGTCTAAAAACTAACCAATGAAGAGTATATTCCAATACTTACATGTGAGTAAGACTATTACTCATATATCAGGTAAGACTAGCTAGACAAGCACATGCTACGCTTTATACAACATGTAAAAGTTGAGAAAAACATTATTTTAATAGCACTGTTTATAACAAGGCCTACCACCACAGATGGATACAAATAATTTTTCACCTAAACTAAATTACATGAAAGTAATGACTACAATACTAATAGACAGATTTACAATGTTCTTTTAAAATTTAAACAAGATCTAACCCACTCAAAAATGAACATTTCTTATACTGAATCCACACAGTCCTTAATTTTTCATCTCTTTTGACTTAGCTGCCTTTTTGACCAGTAAGACCAAAGTGAAAAAAAACCACCTAGGCCATTAATGAATAGTTTTGGCAATAAAATGAGGTCAGGTCACTTGACAATTTGTTATCCCTGACAAACCAAAGGGCAGCATCCCTTTTTATAGGTTAGTGGCCAAACCAGTTGTAGTAAGTCACTTCATGAGAAAGACAGTCCATAAAAAAAGAAAAGCAACCATCATTCACGATGATGTCTTCGTATGTAAGTTTGCTCAGTTCAAATCAAGTCAAAGGACACATAGAGAGAGATGTAGAATCACAGAATCACAACATCATTAAGTTGGAAAGATCTTTAAGATGATGGAGTCCAACCGTAAACCTAGCACTGCCAAGATCACCACTAAATCATGTCCCTGAGCACCACAT
>NW_009220995.1:0-4514 GCF_000690835.1 Fulmarus glacialis | reverse complement strand
GCATCTCCCCTGGCGAGGGTGCGGGCTCTCGGGTCGCTGTAAGCGGCAGTTCGGAGGCGCAAGTGCGGGTGGCTGCGGTCGCCCTGCCGTGCCTCAGGTCAGCTGTAGGCACAGGCGAGGACAGCTGTTCTCGGTTCACTTTCCGTTTTACGAAGCACATCGGCTCTTGGCGAGCTCTAGTCGGTAGCATGCCAGGCGTTCTTACTTGCCACTGGACTCCCGGACCCCGAGAATGGTGAATACTATGCAGTGTTTATTCCCAAATCAGTAGAGCAGAGGATAATGCATACAGAAATTGGCCAGGTAGTGTTTAGAGGTGTCTCCCGTGTAAATAATAACAATTGTAATAATACAGTACAATATTAAACCTAGATTTTCAGGTGGTAGTATCCTTACCCTTACTCCTTTAGTAAGTTTAGCTATCTTGTTAGGTATCTTAGTTTAGATACCTAATTCCCACTTGAAATCAGGATCTGGAATTTGGCGCTTTTCATATGAATGCTGTCCTGTTTTGAAGGTGGGCCCTGGGGCTGCACTGAGACACAGAGAAATGGATTCACAGTGGAAGAAATGAGAATGAGTGCTAGAAGTCCAGTTTCTCAGTTTCCCATCCTAATTAGTAGACTACATTGGAAAGGAGTATTCAGAAAATGAACTATAGCTTCAACTGTCCATTGCAAATTCTGTAAGATACAATAAATTCAGAAAAAATACTCCAAATGTGAAAAATCAGACAGCCTTCATACCTTTGTTCATTGAAAGTCTGGTGCTGGACATGTTTTGTTTGAAGGGAAAGGAAGTAAAGATTAACTCTGCTCTTTTATCCTCTTTCTTAGATAAAGGTGGCCACACCCTATTCGTAATTTATGGTAAGACTCAGGAAAAAAAGCAGTCTGCAAACTGAGGGGAGTTATTTAGATCAAAGATTTGTATGTTATAAAGAAAGCAGGCTGCTTTTTTCATAGCATAAAAAATTCGGAAAAAAATGAGATTACAAATGTAACATAAAAAATGTGCAGTCAGCTTTAAAACTCACATGCAGATTTGGCATTTACTAATTTGACTACCTGGACTGAGCTCTCAATTTTGTCCTGTTCAGGTTCATGAAAAAGTATTGAATTGCAGAAAAGTGAGACTGGAAGGGAATCCTGGAGATGATCTAGTCCAACTTCCTGTTTCAGACCAAGATCAACCATACCTGTTTGTTACTACTTTAAAAAAAAGGACTTAAATGTTAGAGACTGCATAATCTTCAGAGCTTCATTAGCCTTATTTTTAAAACACTTTTGCTTATTTCTGGTTTGTCTTACTTAAAATTAAGCCTATTTGCAGTTCATGTAAATGAATGCAGTTGTCCTCTAAACTGTGAATCTGAAAAACATTATTTGCCATCGACTTTTTTCTACTTGAAGACTGTTACCATAACCAGTTCCTTTGCCATCTTCTCACTAGACGTAGTGCTTAGCTCAGGCCTTGCCAGTGTAAAGTACAAGAATTATTTCACACATCTAACATATATGCATACTGTACCTAAGTATAATGCTTGCTGTTTGCACCTTTTTCCGTCATGCAGCAGCATGACACTGACTGTGTCATGATTAGTTTGTCAGGCACTATGACCCCTGATTGCTTTATTTTACAGTAATGCCACATAGCCTAGCACCCCCATCCTGAATTTGCACAGTCAATTCTTTCCTTTTGTAGAGTATTGTTCTTACCAGCATTGTAGTTTGTCCATTTTTCAGACCATTTTTTAAAATTTTTCTCTACTACCTATAGTCCCTCTCAGTTTCAGATTGCTTGTGGGTTTAATAAGTGTACTCCTTATTTTGTGACCTAGGTGATTAAATAAAACAGTGAACAGAATAGGAATAGCACATTGATGTTTGGACCCTCACTCGAACATACTTGTTTTGACATAGAACTGGGGATGATTACTTTCTGGGGATGGATATTCAACAGGTTTTTTATTTATCTTAGTGAAATTTCATCACAGCTATGCTTCCCTTGTTTCCTTATGAGAACCCCGTATAGATACTGCTAAAAGTCTTACTATAGTTAGGCTGTTATTCTGCCACTTTTCTTCTGTGCATAAGGCCTGTTGCTCTTACATGAGAAGAAATCAGATCGATCTTATGTGCCTTGTCTTTACAGATCTATGTTGGCTGCTAACGCCTCTCCTTGTTATCTTCTAGATACAAACTGGTAATTTGTTTGATGATTTGTTATCGAAGTTTTCAAGGATTTGAAGGGAATTTTGAGAAAGAGTCACTGGCACATTTGCCACTTCTAGTCTTCAGATACCTCATTATCCTCCATGAGTTTTGAAAGGTAACTGTTAACACTTCTAAGGCAACATTTTTGGGGAAGAAGTCTAGACTCAACGGTTTTTAAAACATCTGGCTTAGATAAGCACTCTTTAACCTGTTTCAGCCTTGTTTCAAGGCTGAATCTTGCCCTTTGTCATTGTTGTTTAACTGAGCTAGCTCCTGTCTTCTGTTAACCTTTTTAGAGAACAGTAAGTGCTTCTGCCTTCTTGACATCAGCCACCCGGTAGTGTTCCCTCAGAACAGCTGACCAACAATTCTTACGGTTGTTGTTTTCCTTCTAGTATGTCTATAGATCATTTTCTCATTGGTCTTGATATTTCTGGCCTCTTTAATTTTTCTCCTTGTATGCTTCTGCCATTCTTTTATACTGATCCTTTAAGAAAGCTGATACAATTCTGATTTCTTTGTTTCCTTGTTTCCTTTCCTCTGTTTTCTTGTCACACCCGAGTCAAATCACCTTCTCATATTACATTTCTTATGCTTTCTTTGCATTAAGATAGCTTTCACTTGTGCCTTTACTGAAGAAACTGCCATCTCTTTGTAACTTTTTCTGTACCACAAGATCTTGCTTGCCAGTTTTCTTTTTATTGATGTCTGCTCCTCAAAATCCATTCTTTGTTTTTCTGCTCTTTTATTTTCTTCCCAAAGATAAATTATGCATGGCCAATGCCCACTTGCATGTACTTCTTGTGTTGTTATAAACACAATCATTTTGTATTTTTCCCCCCAGTCAGTAGTTAACTGTATCTATTGTAGAAACACCTTCAGCTGAAAATCTGAGTTTGAAGAAGGGCTTGGCTTAGGTAGGCATTTCAAATGCACTAACGAAGAGCATGTATTCTCTAGGAGAAGCTAATAAAGAAGAGGTGCTGGCAGGATAGAAGTGTAAAAGAAGATGATATGAGGAAGGATATGATTGTTTAATGTTCTGTCAATAAGAAAAGGAGCTTATTCTTACTAAAGGGGAAGACAGCAGCAAGCTTGGAAACCCACTAGTAAGTCCAGCAAGGATCAGCAGTGGAGTACCATAAACTTGCTTTAAAAGATGGGGGCTCATGCTATACTTGTGCTTAGAAGACAGTTTTACTTTCTATTTTGGGGGAAGAAAAAAAAAAAAAAGAGGAAATTTTATATTTTATTTAATTTTAAGAGTAAGCATAAAGGAAGAACATTTGAAATGCTTTCATTGTGATGGAAGCAGAATTCTGCTTGAAGGGCATTGAACAAACTGCAAGAGCTTGCTCTAAAACTTCTGAGGCACTTGAGGGTCATAGACTGCCAACTGTCCCATCACGATCCCAGTCTCCTTTTCAATTCCCTGGGATAAAGTATTTTGTGAACATGAAATCTGGCTTCTCCAGATGGCTAGCAAAAGCCTATGAACAACTTCATCTTTCAAAAGAAGGATTTAGTAATGGTAGGCCTCATGGTGGTTTTTGGCATTGGGGCAAATTTCAGAAAAATATGTGAAGTTGTATGTATTTTTGAAATTAGTATACCAGAAAAACTTTTCAATAATACAGCTTAGTGTGGGCTAAAGGAGCATCTTCTGGGAGCTGACCAATCAACCACTAAAGCATCCTTCCTGTGTAGGGATTGTACATATTTATAGCCTGTTTAATGTTCTTAACGTGTCCAAACTTGGATTTCACCTTACACACAAAATTTGTTAACACAAACTCTTATTTACAGTGTTTCACTATGTACAACCTTTTGTCTGTGACTTTGCATAATAACAGTTTCTTCCAGGCCAGGTGTCATTTTTTCAGTCTTCTGCGTTTTTGGTTCTACAACAGGTTTTTAAGTAAAATATATAGAATTCTCATCTATGAAATACAGAGAGGTGCAGAAGTAAAAAAGAGACATGCAAAAGCAGATTTAAATTAGTCTATTCAAACTAACTAGTTTTTAGGCAAAAAGTTTAATGCTGAAAGACAATACCGTCACAATCTGTGCCCAAGGCTTCTTCAATAACTGCCGTTTATTAATATAAACACAGGGAAATTAATCAGACTTCACTTTCCTGTGATACCTAAAAATTTACACGCAGGGTTGTGGTTGTCCGTGATGAGCAGCAATCGTTCAGTGCCGGGCCGGGGCCGGGGGCTGTTCTGTAGTCTGATGGAAAGGGGGTCGGTGGGGTGCCGCGCCGAAACCCCTTGGCCGGAAACCCCTTGGCCCGCC